>NW_025967266.1:13028-25000 GCF_021869965.1 Rhincodon typus
GTTCATCCAGCTCTACACCTTGTATATCTCAGATTCTCCAGCATCTGCAGTTCCTACTATCTCTGAAACAATTTTAACCCCACTGCGAAGCCTCTTCTAAGGATGCCTACCCTGAAGAAGTTACCCTCCTCCCTCCATTTTCTGAAGAAGGGTCTAGGCCCGAAACGTCAGCCTTCTTGCTCCTCTGATGCTGCTTGGCCTGCTGTATTCATCCAGCTCTACACCTTGTATATCTGTTATATTTGTTATATGGAATATGTTATAAGTCAACATTCTGCCGATCTTTCTTCTCACTTCAAACTTCAATGAACAAAAAGGATGTATAAACATGAGGTGGACATTTGGCCAAGTATTATGGTTCAAGCCCTTTGAGTTAGTGACGTCTGAAAGCAAACAGATACTGTTGCAACTTTATCTTGCAACGTATCTGCTGCAAGATGATGAACAGACAACTGAAAAGGTAGGCATTCAGGTGCATTTTATGAAGTCTTGTGTCACTTTATCTTAAAGTACTTTATTGAAGAGCTGTATAGTTGATAGAACAGTGATTGTGAATTCACCAGCTCTACTTTCGTTGGTGAAATGCACATAATTTTGTAGTCAATAGTTTCTTTAACAGGGGAGCTATTGGATTACCTATTAAAAGGGGACAGGCTTGTTTTGATTCTATAAGCTTTCTCCTGGAAGTAAACAGAAAACTGGTAAGCAGCAAAACGAGGGATTGAGCCGTAAAAAGACTTTCTCTTCTGTGACAGTGAACGAACAACCCAATTGTTCAGGAGGAAAATTGTTTAATAAAATATTGTTAGTTAGTGAGGTTGTTTTGAGCCCTAGTGTATACCTACAATTGATTATGGTATGCTTACCCTGGGAGATGGCACCTGTGCTTGTTTTCCTCTCAGCAACTCAGCAATGTCCTCCTCAGGAAGTATACTGAAGGCAAAGATGTTGCCATCAGCTCCGCACGTCACCAAAAACTGATCATCATAACTAATGCAGATTCGTTTGATGTGCCCAGACTCATTGTCATGTGCATTCAGGCTCCAGAATATTTGCATGGATTTCAGATCATAATCATTGAATGAGAGAGGATAGATACGAATAGCTCCATTTTCCATCCCACAAAATAGAAGGCTTCTTTCCGAACTGCAAAACAAGAAAAGCAAATGAGCAACTTTTGAGCAGTTGCATGTCCTTGTCTTATAGGAGTGCAATCATACATAACAAGATAAACTAGATAACAAGGTCACAAAATGTAGCTTATCTATTCTTTCTGTAACACACCCAGTGGCACTCCCACTGGACCTTCTCACCCAGCACTTATTTACTGTGAGGTGGGTGAGCATTTCTCCAAGGTCAACTCACCGAACACTTGCCCTTCTTGCCACCTCCAGGGAGGGGAAAATGACACTCTCACGCTTGAAAATGTTATACAGAACTGAAAGACTAGATTTGTTATGGTGCTCCAACTTCATCATTACTGCTAAACGTTCTCATTCACCTGAGAAACTAATTTTATATTTGGGAATACCAAATGTTATCTTGATGATAAGAAAATTTTCACAAAGCTTTAAAAAATACATTTGTTTATCTTGAATTTTTTCTAATACCAATTGTAATAATTTATTTCATTGCCTAAATCTTACATTATATGTACAGAATATCCAAGTGTTTTACTTCCTGGTTTCCTATTCGTGAAAACTTAATGTCATTGATTGCATCACTACTGATGTTCATAAAGCTGTCCCCTTGACTTGACATTAGATTTAAACTAATAGGAAAAAAGAAAATGGACTTCTCTGAAATCCCTAAACCTTTGTGAATAGTTTTCAAAGCAAGCACTAAGTGATCTTATTTCACCACTTACTGTGAAGTTAAGACTATAATCTTTCTCCTCATCTATTAATCTCCTTGCAGCCTCAACTTCTTCTAGCCCTGTATTCTCTCATATCTGTCCTGTGTGAGTGATCTTATCAGTTTCTCCTACTTGTTTGACTTTATCCATGATATACGAGAATTCAGCAGCTCTGGAATTCCCTCACTAAATATCTTCCTAACTCTACTCCAGTCTCTGAGTTTGTATAACTACTGAAAAACCAAGTTTTTTTTCACCCAGTCTTGTCACTTAACGTTCCCCTAAAGGTTCAGAGCTTCTTTTCTTCAATACAGAACATCACAATACCCTTCAAAGCTTTACCAGCATAAATTGATGATATTGATTTCTGGCAGCTATCCACAAGTACTTCCCAGATCTGTCTCTCACCTTGTCAACCATTTTGTTTAGCTTGTGTTGTTACTACTTTCTCCCCTTCCCTAGACTCAACATTTTCTGTTCTTTTACATTAAACTACATTAGCGCTTAACATTATCCTAACTGATCCAAATCCAATCTATGACAATTGCACAGATCTGAGTTGTTCACAGATCATTCTGTGCCAGTTCTTTACAGAAGCAATTAAAAACTAATCCCACTATCATGGTCCCTGCATTACTGTGTATCAATCCAAATCTAAACCCATTGTTCCATTTTCACCAAAAGCCCTGTATCAATCCCAAACTAATTCCACTACCTCACTGTCACTCTTTTGCTCTTCACCTTTCTCTTTTTCAAACATCCATTAATTCTTCCTAAAACGGTTGCCTTCACCTGACGATGGAGCAGAGCTCCGAAAATTTATAGTTTCAAATAAACCTGTTGGACTATAACCTGGTGTTGTGTGACTTCTGATCTTGTCCACCCCAGTCCAACAATGGCACCTCCACATCACGGCTTAAAAGATTATAGCAGTCTTTGCCTCAACTACTTCTTTTGGTAAGCATTCCACATTTTAACAATATTTGAAAAATCTCTTCAAGTCTCCCCACTCTCTTTTTGTGACAATTATTAATTGATGACCTCTCGTGACTGACTCCCCAGCCAAGTAAAATACTCTTTCCCTATTCACTGCACCAAATCTTTGTGATTAAATCACCATTTAGCCGCCTTGTCAAATTAATCCCAACATCTCATGTTCTCCTCATAAACTATAGATTTCCATTACAGAATCATATTGGTTAGGCTATTTGCTCTTGAATGCTTTAATGTCCTTTCTGGTAATAGAGCGATTAAAACTTAACACAGTGCTATAACTGTGATTGTGGTAAATTTATCATTAACATGCGTTCTTACACTTTATTACACTGTTTTAGAATCCAAAGTGCTAACATCCTTTATCTAAAAAGTGTCTATCTAGATTCATATTATCAGCGAATTACACATTTGAACCTCAATCTCTCTGTGCCTCAAGATCCTTCTTTTGAATGTGTTCCCATTACTGACTGCGCCTCCTGAAATACATCATGGTGTACTTCTCAATATTAAATGGCAGTTTCCAACTAACTGCCTATACTGATGACCTATTTCTGAAATCCCTCACACTCCTCCTTTGCATTTTGACCAACTTATCTTTGCATTATTAGTAAATATTAATAATGTGGTTAAACATGCTATAAATGCAAAGAGCAAGAATGTTGTCATCAGGAACAGAAAGCACAACGTAGATTCAGTTAACAGGAAGGACAAATTGTGACAGTATGAAGCCAATAAGGAGAAAGAAAACCATTGTTTTCTTCAACTATCAAAGAGAAGAACATCTGGCAGTGAGCCTTTTGGTTGAGGGCACACATCACTTGGCCCATCACTCTAATTGGATTCTTTTTCTTAAATGTTATGAATATCCCAAACTTTAAAATTAGAGATTTATTCATAACTTTACATAAAATGTTGAATTATTGGAAAACCACTGTAGTTTGAAAAATAAGGATATAATTGACCATTGGTGAGCTGTCAGGAATTTGCATGATTTTATGATCATTTAACGGATGCACAAGCTTTTAAATGGTTAAACAATCTGTTCTCAATATCCAAAAGTCTGCTGCATACAGGTAACAATGTAAGAACTCCATTAGATGCATGCAGTAACTTAATCATAAAGTTAGAAGATATTTGGAAACAATTCAAGTGATTATACCTAAGGGTATGAGAATCAGAGAATGGAAAAGTAGGTGATAAGAAAAGTCAATGAGATAGAGATAACAAGGTGTAAAGCTGGATGAACACAGCAGGCCAAGCAGCATCAGAGGAGCAGGAAAGCTGATGCTTCGGGTCAAGATCCTTCTGCAGAAATCCTATCAATGAGATAGATATATTTTTACGATTGAGATTCTCAAATATTACTGAATGTCGTCTCCCTGGGGACAGAGAAGCAGTGAAAGAAAAGAGAGTAGGAGAGATTAGGAAATGCAAGTTGATTGGGAAAAGGAGAAATATATTCAAAGATCCTAATAGAAAGGAGGGGAAGGTACAGTAGAGACTCTAGAGCTTAGATTTCAGAGTTCTATTGACAGTAGGTGCATGCTGGAGAATTGGTTAACATCACTGCAGTTCCCACATTTAAGAACTAACACAACATTTAAGAGCTAACACAGATAATTAAAAGTTTACCTTCATATTATGAAATGAAATTATGAAATATCCAGAAAGTGAGAAAATAATTAGAAGCATTGCTGCCGGTATCAGAAAGGAAAATCATGTTTGGCACCACTGACAGTTCTTACAGGAGGTGATGCATATAATGCATTAATCATTAGATAGGGACTTTAAGCAGTACTTCACAAGGTACCAAACAGGAGATTAATAACTAAGTTTCCAATTCAACATCCCTCCATCATCAAGACCATGTATTTCTAACTCCCCAGTATTATCTGTCTCCCCTCTTCTCAATTCCTGCACAGTTAAAATGCTCAATTAAGACTTCTGTCATGGTTTTTTGTTTGGTCTCCTACCTTGCACTTCCCATAAATTTGAACTTATCCAAAACTCTGCTGTCCATGTCCTGTTCATCCAATGCCCCTGTGCTCTTAGTATAAAATGCCTCCATTTAAAATGCTAGTTCTCAAATCCCTGCATGGTCTCACTTGTCACTATCTATGTAACCTCCTCAGTCCTATCACCTATTGAGACCCTTCCACTTCCTGATTTTCATCCACACTCCATATTCACATTATCAGAGAATTATGCATGCAAGTGGCAGCAATGCTTTGAGCTCTGGAATTCCCTGCCCTGACTTCTCTCTCCCACTTTAAGGGCCTTTACAAAACCTATCTTTAGCCAAGCATGTCTAAATATCTTCTTCTGTGACCTGGTGTTAAAAAGTGCTAAATAAATATTGCTGTTGATGCAGAATAAAGAAATTGTGAATCTGTACAAAATCTTAGTAAGTCCACTGTTGAAATACTGTGTACAGCTTTGAGCTATACATTTTAAGATGCTGAGGAACTTAACAGACGAATTATTTTATAGCATGTAAACTGGCCTACTTGAAAATCATTTGTCTGATTGAATTTTCACTTGCATCTTCAATGGCCAAGAAAGCGAATGGTTCTTCCTTATTAATGACATCATCCTCATTAATTCTCTCTTCATCTGAGAACTCACAATGGTAAAGATATCCGGAATCATAACCAGCCTGAAAAAGACACATCAGACAAAGTCAACATGCATTAAGCATGATTGGCCCAAAAGTCTCAAAATCCATTCACTGTTGCTATTCCCAGCACTCTCACTGTATGCCAGAAAAACAGCCTTGCACCAATCCTCAGATTCGTTCCTTTACAAAGTAGAAACCTGAAAAATAGGAGCAGGAGAATGCCATTTGGCCGTTCCAGCCTGCTCTATTCAATATGATCGTGGGTGATCAACCCTACACAGTGCCTGTTCCAACTTTCACCCATAGCCTTTGATGCCTTTAGCCCTAAGCAAAGAATCATAGAATCTCTACAGTGCAGGTTGAGGCCATTTGGCTCATTCAGTCTGGATTGAACTTCCAGACAGCATCCCACCCAGATCCAATCCTTCCACCATATCCCCATAACCCTGCATTTTCCATGGTTAATCCACCTAGCCTGCACATCCCTGGATGCTATGAGCAATTTAGCATGGCCAATCCACCTAACCAGCACATACCTTTGGGCTGTGGGAGGAAGCTGGAGAACCCGGCCGAAACCCAACTCATAACTATATCTAATGCCTTCTTGAAAACATTCAATGTTTTGTCATTAACTGCTTTATTTGATAGAAAACTCTACAGGCTCTCCACCCTCTGGATGATGAAACTTCTCCTCCTCTCAGTCCTCAATGGTCTACCCCGTATCCTTAAACTGTGATCCCTGGTTCTGGACTCCCCAGTCATTGGGAACATCCTTCCTGTGTTTACCTTGTCTAGTCCTAATAGAATTTTATAGGTTTCTCTAAGATTCTCCCCTCATTCTTCTAAACATTAGTGAATATCGTCCTAACTGATTCAATCTCACTTCATACATTAGTCATCCCATCCCAGGAATTAGAACATCCTTCTTCAGATAAGGAGACCAAAACTGCGCACTATACTCCAATTATGGTCTCACCAAAGCCTTGTACAATTGCAGCAAAACATCCCTGCTCCTGTACTTGAATCCTCTTGCTATGAAGGCCGACATTTTATTTGTCTCCTTTACAGCCTGCTGCACCTGCATGCTTACTTTAAGTGACTAATGTACAAGGACACCTAGGTCCCATTACCACTCCCTCTTTCCCAATCAATCACAGTTCAAATAGTCTGCCTTCCTGTTTCTGCTACCAAAGTGAATAACCTCATATTTATCCACATTGAATTCATTGCCATGCATGTGCCCACTCACTCAACATATCCAAATCACACTGAAGCATCCCTGCATCCTCATCACAGTCTACCTCCCCATGCACGTTTGTGTCTTACCAAAGTTGGAGATATTACATTTAGTTCCTTCATTTGAATCATTAATATATACTGTGAATAGCTGGAGTCCAAGCACTGATCCCTGTAGTGCTCCACTGGTCACTTGCTGCTACTCAGAAAATGATCTGTTTATTCTTACTCTTTGTATTTTTTTTTGTCTGCCAACTAGTTCTCTATTCATGTCAGTATTCTACACCAATTCCATTCTAAACTGTTAGTCCATTGGAATTTCACAGATCTTGCAGCCATTTTAAGAAAGCAAAGAAGCAGCATGCTATTGCTGGCAAATTTCACTATCTCCCCTAGAGTCTAAAAAGACCAGGATCCCCTGCCCCTTTTCAGCCTTAGTCAAAAAAATATCCATTTTCGAGAGCCAACTCACCAAACTCTACATTGAGAAAGGGGATGACCATTCAATTTCTTACTACCAGCCAACATCAGAACCATTGACAGAAAGCATTCAGATCAAGCACCACAGCAAATCTCATTCAGCATTAGGTCACAGCATAGCCACAGCTGCCTGCCGTTCAAAACTGACCAGGCGAAAAACGTGGTCCATAAAGAAGGTAATTAAGGTGGAAGGACATCAATTATAAAACTCAGCAAAAACTTTCTGACAGTTATTGAGGTCTTGCACTGCAAATGGAGCTCCTTAAACATGAATGTAACATCTCAGGGACAACAGTGATTTAAAAAGGATCACTTAACTCAGCTTTCTGCCCACAGATGCTGGCAGGCTTTCTGAGCTCCTCCAATAATCAATGCTTTTGTGCTCATGAATTAAAAATCTGGGGGTTGTTAAGTACAAAGATGATTTGGAGGCAACGGTAATATAAGTCCCAAGGTAAATCTAATAAAGGGATAACCCTGAACACTGAGATCACCACAATGACCATCCAGAACATTGGTATCCTTGAAGATCAAGAAACCAGCATGTCCATCTTATAGTTGGACAGTAGATAACTTCCTGTTGTAAGAGTAAGTCCACAGAATACTCTAACTCATTCCCACATTATCTTATTGGCCTCCATTGGACATCAACTCCCAAATTTAAATGTATGATAATACACTAGGCCCTATTCCTGGCAGTTACATTTATTCTAATAAAACTCTGCCACCATCCTACCTGAAACATTTCTGACAACAAGAGTCCTTTCTACATAAAAAGGCCTTCTATTCATCCCATAGTCTTATCACCACCAGCTAAGACCCAGATCTTCAAACTGAGTCTGACTTTCCTTGAGCATCAATGATGACTAGATTAAACATCTAATATTACTATTCGATGTGGGATTCTCTAATTACCAATCCCTCTGCCATTCAGGATATACAGATGACATTTAGACAGATTGAGGTTAGATTTCTATTCATGTAAATTGGGTGAATTTTGATATTAAAGGAAAATGGTTGTGCAAGGAGACCAGGGCATCTGTGCCAAACCTATCCCACAGAAATCTGGTAATGGTTAAGAGACCCCAATGATAACAAAACCACCATCCTAGAAAGAGACCAATGTCACCTTGAAAATCCCTTGGACCTCACTGTCCAGCTTCTATTTATGGAGCAATGGTCTAAATTCCAATTCACCTAAAGTGAATTCCAGATTTGAAATGAAAAAGGGATACTGAATTAGACCAGCTCCATGTGTCCTTCAAAAAAAAACTAGTTCAACCTCAAGGTGATTTATTATTTTGCTGCTGAACAAAACATTTCTAACATGTCCCCAATCTTTTAATGAAATACAAAAACAGAGACTGGGCCCCCAATCAACAGTTCACTTCACTGTGTTTGCCTCCTCAGCAGAAGACAAGACAGAAAGCTTGAAAGGGAGCTTCAACTGGGATCTACATGCAAGACAATAGACAATGAACCAGCATAAATCAGCAGGCTATTTCTTTAACCAATTTTATATGTTCCAGTTGCAGAGTTCTGATTACTTTTTTGTGGAGTTATGCATATGTATTCTAACAGTTTCAATTGTCCTGTGCATATGCACACAAAGATCCTGCTGTTCCTCTTATTTTAAAAAGCTTCATAGTTTTAAAATGATTGAATAATACAATAATACAATAATGTTGAACATGGAACTGCATTTGCCACCTATATACTCATCCTGCCATCTTCCAAAATTGGCTCTATGCCCCAATTTGATATCATCCTAACCCTTCACTTTTCAAGATCCCTGTGTTATGCCATCCATCACGCTGTTTTATACTGAGAAATCTCATTTTTCCTGCTAAATTGCTGGCTATCTATCAACAGTTCAATGCATTCACAAATTCCTTAATACCAGCATCTTTTTCTTAAGTTTTTATGTCATGTCTCATGCACTCTAAACAAAAGCAGGCTCCTTGTCTGCTGATGCTATTTTCTTAGCAGTATTTTCCAGTGATGGTTTACTATTATCTTCAACTCTCTGGGGTAAGGCAAGGAGACAGGCCCCAACTCCATGTCAGCTGAAACAAGAATCAAATATACGCCTTTGGCATTTTTCTACACAACACACTAGCCACTGAAACTAGTTAGGCCCCGTGTCTGTGATACAGAACCTTAAATGATTTTGGAAGTACACATAACTGACATCCAATGTATTACCTTTATTTATTTTATTATGCCTTCAAAGATTGGCTGAACACAGTCATTTAGAAACAATGATTTATTCTAATCACGTCATGTTTCTCCCAAATATTTAGCAGCTTAATTTTGTACTATAAACTCTTTGGATCTACCACAATTGAAGTAACTTTTATATATTTTCCAACCAGTAACCATCAAAGTTTTAAAACTTCTAATTAGATCTTCATAGGTACGGTACGGTAGCTCAGCCTCACAGCATCAGGGATCCGGGTTTGATTCCCCCTTGGGTGACTTTCTATGTGGATTTTGCACACTCTCCCCCGTGGATTGCCTCTGGGTGTTCCAGTTTCCTGTCGCAGGCCAAAGATGTGCATGTTAAGTGGATTGGCCATGCTAAATTGCCCATAGTGTCCAGGGATGTGCAGGCTAGGTGGATAGCCATAGGAAACGCAGGGTTGGGGGGTGGGTCTGGGTGGGATGCTCTTTAAAGGGTTGATGTGGATTAGATGGGACAAATGGCCTGCTTCCACACTGTACTGATTCTATGTTTGTATGATCTACTTCTCTCTGGCTTCTCCTAAACCTCACCAACTCTTATTTTCTCTTAGTCATTTACAAATACTGTGCCAAAACGTTCTACATTTATTCCTGGGTGGGAAGCTGTCTGCACTATCAATAATCTGATGAAGAGCTCATTGAATTAGTTAATTGTTAAAGTGAAGTTTTCACCAACTCAGCCTCAATCCTTCAGACATAGACATAAAGTTTACTACATTTCAGTAACACAATAAACTCAAATCCGACAACTTGTAGGTATAAAATACTAAAATGCAAACTTGAAGGACTAGTTCTTTAATGAGCCTGACTGAAATGTACCCAATAATCAGTGAGCGATAGCTAAGGTCTACTTCTTGCCTCGTTTGCTCAGAGCTGCATTCTGAGGCCAACCCTCGTGTTCGTCGATAGAATGTTTCAGGTTAACACCTCCAAAGTTCTAAATGATTTAATTATCTACAAAGTACCAGGTGGTGACCACCCTGTAAGATATTTTGGCTGCTTTGTGTTTTTGTATTGTATGGACTTCTGCTTTGGATTAACACCAACTATTTTGCATTTACCCGCTTTCTTAGAGGAGCCTGAAGTTTCAATTTTTCAGTTTTTAAATTTGCAATTGCTCTAGTTCAGATGCTATTGACAGAAGAGCTCCATGTTTCCATTTCATTTTTCTCCAGTTCACTCCAGAAAGGTCTGGCTCTAATTTTAATGTAAAACTGCTCACGCTGGTCTCTAACTAAAATAAGTAGTTTCTCTCCATCTGCCCTTCCTTTTCCACTTAATTTCTTGAATAGTTCAATTAAATCATTTCCCAGCCTTCTAAATTTGAAGAAATAAAACTCTGGTTTGTGTAATCTTTCCACATAATTTAACCCTAGGATTCCAGGTATCAAATTATTACTCTACCTGGTCCTGCTGAAATAGATGTTGCTGCTCAGGAGGGGTCACCAGGTGCATGAGTGGTTAGCACAATTTAATTCAAACCTGTCCTTCTTGAAAGGGAACTTATTCAGGACACAGGAGTGGCTTCAGATTTTCAGGAAGGCTTTGGTGGAATGAAGAGGAATGCAAATGGAGCAATAGGTCATAGAGAAGACTCCTAGGTACCCTGGATGTGGTACTGAAAGATTTAATGTTCAAGACTGAAAGTGGCGGAGAAGCTTGCAAGGGAGTAGGGGTGGGTGAATTTGAGGGACCCAACAAATGTGGAAAGAAATGGTACATATGATGACCGAATTAGGTAGAATATGAAATGTCAGTTTCTCGACAGCATACTGAGATGCAGATAGCAAGTCAGTGACATTTTACTGTGTGTTGGGCCTCATGCTGTCATGTGGTGAGTTCATACTTGCAATACATTTAGATACATGTACCAGGACTCCCAGATTGCTGCATCAGAGCTCTGCAACTTCAGTCTTAGTGAATAGCAACTAATTAGTCCTCATTTAATGATGCTGCATTTAATATTATTTCATTGTAAGTAAGTTACTGAAGCTTGTAATCTTTTTGAATATTGCAATACTCTTTTTAACATCATTTGTCTGACTGGTTGCTGCCATTTTGGCATGCACTATCCTGCTTTCATCCTACAACTTGAGGTTAATCTCTTGCCCAACCCCTGAGAATGGAACCCAACCAAGGCTTGATCGGGAAGCATTTCAGTACTCATCAGGTTCCAGATAGCTGGCTTGGACATTGGTTTAGTTCTTGCCAACATTGCAGCCTCTGCCTGATAGCATCTTTCTTTGAGAAACCATGCTGGCCATTCTCACTGGTTGTCACTGCCTCTAGGAACTGCTCAGACACAGTGTAGTTGCAGTCTCTTGGCCAGGTGCAGGGCCTTGACCTTCCTCTCTTTCCTGGTTGGCAGTGTGTCAATCATGTCTAAGCTTGGTAGCTTAGCTGTAATGTACTGCACCCCTATTTAACCAGAAGACGCCTTTATAACCCACTCATACTGTAGCATTGTCAGCTTATAGTGGAATTCACCACTGAAAAGCTTTCCCTGTTGCAGAATGACTTGTTTCGTATAGCTCACTGGCACTT
>NW_025967267.1:0-25000 GCF_021869965.1 Rhincodon typus
GAAAATATGTCTTTTAGCGAAATGTGGCCAAAGACCCATCTCACATTTATACATTAACAACATTCTCCTGCAGAATTGCATTTTTTTAAAAGCAGGAACCAGTCCAAAGTTACTCTTGGCTTCCAAAAGGCTTGTTTTAACATTTTTTTTTGGTGAGTCTTAGTGTCTCATGTTTATAGCAAGGTTATTCTCCTCAGACTTTGAGAATTCACTGAGTAAAACTTCCACCTGTAAGGACCACTGTGTCTTCTCCTGGCTATAACAACGTAAATCTTCCAGTGTCCTTAAATTCTCACAACCAGAGAACAAGCTCTGAGAAGCATCCTGCCTGGTGGCAAACAGAGAACAATCTTTTGGCCCCACCCTGTTCATAGCAGTGTGCAGAGCTGGATGAACACAGCAGGAAGGCTGACGTTTCGGGCCTAGACTCTTCGGGTCTTATGATTTTCTCAATCAGGCAGAGTCTGAATGGTTTTGTGAAAGGGAAGTTGTGTCTGTCCAATTTGTTTAATTCCTCAAAGAATTTAACAAGTTGGAAGAAGGGGAACTTGTAGATGTGTTACTTGAATTTTCAAAAGATATTTGATAAGATGCCATTCGCAAGGGCATTACACAAAATAAGATGGTGTAGGAGGTGACATATTTAGCATTGATAGAGGATTGTTTAGGTGACCGGAAGCAGAAAATAAGATAACGGGTTATTTTTGGAATGGCGGACTAACTAGTAGAGGGCTACAGGATTGGGACTGCCATTATTTACCATCTTTATTAATGACTTGAATGAAGGGATCAAATGTGAGTTTGCTAGTGGTACAAAGATAGGGAAGTAAGTTGTCACAATGACATAGAGCCTACAGCAGGGAAAGATGGGTTTGATGTGGGAGCAATATTTGGCAGATAGAACATAATTTGCAAAAATGTGAACTTGTTCAGTTTGACAGGAAGAATAGAAAAGTAGTATATTAACATCACCACCCTGACTCTGTTGTGGAGGGAAGTCTACTGATGGAACAGCTGAAGATGAATAAGCCTAGGACCTTCCTGACTTTAGGAAGTCCAACAGTGACATCATGAGATAATAGTTGTCTGGTGAGGTTGCGATTATCAGACTATCTCTTCAATGATTTGTCTCTCCAATTAACGACTGTTTCCCAAATTCTGTTCCTTAAGAACCTGTAAAAATGGTAAATTTAACCCTTATTGGCAGTAGAGTGCTCTATGCATTGGGGTGATGTCTGTAGTTTTTGCAGTTTTGTATATTTTGCTGTTATTATGTTTAATAATGGGTTGTACTAGTCTGGTCTTGAGTGCGATGTGTTTATTTAAAAAACTTCTCAAATACCTTGGATTGGTTTGAAACTGGTCAGAATGAGTTACTTCTTTTGAGGGATACTTTTTGATTTTTGTAGGTTACTTTTGATTTGCAGGAGCTCCTTGCTGAAATTTAAAATCAACTGTACTTGAAGCAATCATTTACATATTCTCTCTATTGCCAGTAAATGATTTGGAAAAAAGAAAAGGCTTGCAGCTAATCAGACAAAAAGAAATTTGAGAGCAATTTAAACAGTTTACCTTCATTCTTCAACTTCCCCAATGGCCCAATAAGAACCAGTCTCAGCCTTCTTGACCTCTTCCAGTGGCTAACTCGAAGCATAGCAGGTTGGACTCCACTGAACTGACTAAATGTTCAACTTCTTTTACACGTCAAGAAAATAGACACTGCAGCCATAAGTTTGTACATAGATATGCATTGCAGAACTATTTCAAGAAAAACCCAAGAACTTCGCTAAAAAGTGTGGGAAGCAGAAACAGGTTATACCTAAATATGAAATGCCAACCTGGCGAAGCTACTGCTCAACACCACAACAAAAACAAAAGTCGCTGGAAAAACTCAACACATGTTTCCAGACCTATTGAGTTTTTCCAGCAATTTTTGTTTCTGTTTCTGATTTCCAGCATCTGCAGTTCTTCCATTTTTTTTGTTTAGTACAGCATGTATGCATATATATGTTGTGGGGTTTGCTTATGGATGGGGAATGGCAGCAATTGGAGATGGTCTGTAAATATTGACCTTGCCAGTGAGGTCAGAGCTGACCAAGTGGCAAATATTTGGTTCATTCTCAATTTTCGGCAGGCAATAGACAATGACAAAACATCACAAAATCAGTTTTACTTAATAATAATTTCTTTTTTTTTTAATGTCTCTTCCAGCTACTGCACTCCCATAGCTATTTGAGAGATTTGTTAGAATTGGTTACTTCAAAATCCACTTCAACCAGTATCATTGATTTTCTTTCAGTAACATCCATACTGTCTGTTTTCTTTGAAATGTGATTCCCGCATTTAAGTTGCAACTACTTCATACCACTCTTATTAACCATCGACAATTTGATGCTTTTTAAGTTTGAATTTGGAAATTGCTGTAGAATGTTTACCCTGCCCTCATAATTCAGAATGCGCTTTGGACTCCTTTGCAATTAAGGCTATTACTTCTGCAAGGATCCTTGCATCTTGAAAGCCCCTCCTTTCATATTAGCCAGTGGGATCTCGGTCTCTAGGAGTTAATGCTCCCATAAAGTGTTTAGTGAAAATAACTGCCTATTTTTGGTGGTGGTGTGCCAATGGCAATTGAAGTAAATTGACTTTGTTGATGCTAATGTTTAGTTTATATCGCTTATCTTCAATTAGTGCAATGTGAAAAATGCTTTGCGTTGCACAATCTATTAAAATAAACGAACATTAGAGGGTTTTACATAATAAAGCATGTGACTGGAAATCTTAACTTGTTCATCTCAAGGTAAACAACAAGTACCAGCTATCATTCTGTTTGTGAAGCAGTCTGAGTCACAAGATTATGTTATTACAGGCACCATTCCTGTGCAGATGCCATGAAACTGGAAACAAAAGCCATTTATTGAACAGCGCGGAAGGGAAAAGTAATCAGCTTTGAAATATTCTACCATGGAGACTAAAGATTTGAAAAAGAGAAGACCAGGTTATTTTGCCAGGTAACTTTTTTCAGTTATTTATTTTTGGAATTTTTTGTGCATGGTACTGTGTTTATCATTTATTCAAAAGGATTTAAAGCAGAAGCAAACATTATGAAAATATCTACAGAATGGAAATGCTTGTCCACGAGCATTTCCTTGCTTTGCCTTAACTGTAGATGGGTTGAGCTTGTTGACCACTCCTTAACTGTCTGAAAGATAACTGTTTTACAGAGAATAAGAAAGAAGATTGGCATTAATAAGATGCAATGACTCTTATGTCATTGGTTATTTTATGGTTTGCGGGGAAGTAATTCTTGTTCTTTATTTACTTTCTTATTTGTGACATTTGATATTTGTGCTGGAGGTGAATGACTGCATTGGTGAGTGGTGCAAACTATTTTGGAATGAAATGATCCTTAGGCAGTTGCATTGTGGAAAAAAAAAATCAATAAAGGATATCTGTGTTGCATAATAATACCCTGCCACCAAACCCCAGAAGTGTTAGCTCATATTATGAATGTGAATTGCTGCGCTTGTTCCAATGGTAGTGGCTGTGTTGTGAGCACTGGTCTTTTCAAACTTTCTATTTTTGATGTTTTAGCATTACTAAGCTCTAGACTCTTTTCCACTAATGAATTTTTAGATCAGAAATCTATAAGCTATATAACTGCATACATTAGTACAGTGTCTATTGGAAGACATTTATTAAACTAAATGTACATAAGATTATCCATAAAAAGCGCATAAGGAAATAACATTCGACCTTTATATTTTAAGAGTTGCATAAATGTTAGGTACTATCTTGTGATCTTGTACACAATCAGTATTTAGATCAAACCTATTAGAAAGCACTGGGATAACTTGATCAATAGTGGAGTTGGTGGAGAAGTCAACATGAGGGCTTGGAAACTGGAGATCAGCAGAAGGCAATAAAAGTTGTGTGGAACTGTGTCTTCCTTATTGAGTGGTGTTATAAAATTATTTCTTTGAAACAAAGAAAAGCAATAAGTTTCGTTATTGGGGATTGGGTTTTGTTTGTCAATTTATGCCAAAGGAAAGAAATTGTGCAGTTTCTCCATTGTGGAGGTGGTGATGGAGGGGATGGATTTTTTTCTCTAAGTTTGACCACATTGGAGAGTGATCCCCCTTGTCCTTATACATACAATAAGTCCCCGTTTTAAGTTGGCCTGTGTTGAGTTACCCTGCTTTAAAGTTTCAATGCTTTTAAGATTGGTATTCTAAATTGCATCTTCAGTTTAAATTTAATATTGTTTTGTATACTATTTCATGTTTTTTCTCATTACGTATTCTTTCACAATTATACTTCTTGTCTGTAAGGTTGGCCTGTTTGGTATCATTCTGAACTGAGGTTTTCTTTCACGTTAAGCAAACCACAAAAAGGAGCTCTTTTTAAAGTCAGAGAGAGGGAGATTTGCTACTTACAGCGGGTAAAATTCCTTTCTTTGTTTTGGGCTCATTTAGCTGAGAATACTACGTGTAGTACTTGGTCTTTTGGACCATGACTCTGCAATCTTCTGTTTAACTTTGGAGCACCAAGTCAGGTCCTTTTTCACCTTTTGCAGTTGGTGAAGCAGAGAGGCTATTATAGCTGGTGAACAAAGCTGAAGCTAGCAAGCCAACATGCTATTGAGATGTTGATTGCTCACAGTCACCTCCACTGAAACACTTTTGGGATGTTCCAATAACCTTCTGAAGAGATTGGAGATATCTACCAACTTGTCGTGACTAACCAAAATGGGAGAAGGTTCATTCAGGAAGGCACTGAACAGAGACTTTGTTAGGAGCATTCCCTGACAGCAGACCATATGCAAAAACCTCCAAAGAACTCATCTATCTGATCCTCCAGCCAACACCTGGGCCACCTGTGGCAGTGCTGATGGCAAATTGAAGTGGAAGTGAGTCATTCCCAAACCCTAAGTATCTGCATATGAAGAAAGAGAGGCTGATGAGTGTTATATAATTTGACTTCACACAATAATTTTCTATATTAAATATTTACAAAGTATTTCTTTCAGGAATTTCATCCAGTAACTGCACATGTACAGTATAATTTCACAACATACATAGGATCCTTTGGATATTTCTTGCCTGGAAAAGTCCAATTCAGATTTTAACTTTTAATTTTTCAGTGTTATTTCACTTTGTCATGATCTCCAAGAACACACCTGCAACTTTTAAGTAAGGATGTACCGTATGGAATATAGATGAAGTTACATGTCACAAAACTATTTGGTTAGAATTAAGGAATAATAGATGAACTGCTATTCTGGTACATTTGTACTATGCCAGTGTGACTTGGACTTCAGTATGAGGGGAATAATTTGTAAAGCAAAATTTGGAAAAGCGGTAAACAGTGAACAGCATATAGACTGGTGAAATTGCCAAACCCATGGCTAATGAAATTTAATGCAGAGAAGTTTGAGGTGATGAATTTTGATAAGAATGATGAGAAGCGATACAAACTAAATGGTACCATTATAAAAATGCTGCAGCGACTTGGGTGCATTTATACAAGTCTTTGAAAATGGCTGGCTGCATTGAGAAAGCTGTTTTAAATCCATAAGAACCATTGCTTTCATAAATACAGGCAGAAGATGTAAAGCAAGTAATTTATTCTAAAATTTTATAGATAATTAGTTTGGTGTCAGTGGAATATTACATCCAGTTAGGAGCGTAACGCTATAGTAACAGTTTCAAGTCCAAGGGAAGTATGCTGAGAAGACTTGCTACTGTGGTCCACTGGAAGCTGAACACTATTTCAGCTTTGAGGAGAGACTGGAGAAACTGAGGTGGTTGCCTGGGAACAGGGAAGTTTAAAGGAAAATTTCATAGCGGGATTCAAAATAATGAAACATAAATAGATTAAGAGGGAAAACATTTTCTGGTGGTGTCAGGGTTGAAAACCCAAGGATTTTAAGGTAATTGGCAAAAGAACCAAAGGTAACACAAAACAAATTATTTTATTCAGTAAATTGTTCACATTCGAAATATATTGTGAAAGAGGATAGTGGGAGCAGACTCAATAATAGCTTCCATTGGATAAACAGTTCGGGGCAGAAAATGATGGGCTGTTGGAAAAAGAGCAAGGGACTAATTAGCTAGTCCTTTTAAGGAGCTAACATAGGCTGATTGTTCTTCTTCTGTGTTGTATCATTATACGTCAGCAACCAGACTGGATTCATTGTGGAATGCTGTAAATCAGATGGTCTTCTGGTGGTATCTCTTTCATTTGGTAGAAGTTGTGGGTTTCCTGTGTGTTTTGGGCATATTGTTTGAGGATTTGTCGTTGTTGGTTGGTTGCTTTAGCCTATTCCGAAATAATTGGAAGGATTATTAGAGAAGGGCAAAGTATAACTGCTCCAGTTTGTGTACTTCCATTAATGATCTGCATTCATGTAGCACCTTTAAAATAGAAGCACGATCGTATGAAGCAACTAGGAGCATCATCAAACAAAATTTGACATCCAACTGCATGAGAGTTCACAACAGCCTGGTCAAAGCGGCATGTCATAGGAAGAGATCAATCGTGTAAAGATCATGCCTTTTTTTATTTTGTGTTTCTGCAAATTAGAGACTGAAATGAGAGAGAGCTGTTTTAAAAGCCAGTGTTCAAAAGGGTAGCTGCCATTTTGAAAAAAAACAAGTAATCTGAAATCCATTGCAAGCAATTGAACCAGTACTGATTAGAGTTGAAGACGTTTTCGAGCTGGGGGGATGTACTGATGAGTTTTTGCTAGCAACAAGGAGTTAATTGGTTTATGGACTAGTGACCAGCTTCCAAAGACCTTTTTGCTTGCCAACAACTCTGTTGGTCCTCAGGTAACTGAACATCTTGGAGCTGAGAACAAGATATAGAGAGCAAGAGAGAGTGAGAAGTGTTCAGTTCTTAACCATCTCAGGAGCTCCCTTCCTCTCTGCAGTCAAAACTCAGTGTAAACCTGAAGAAAACCAGTTTAACTTTGCTGTAACTGTCATTGTAAGCTGTGACTTTCACTGCTAAGTCAGAGACTTTTTATAAGGGAACCAACCACCTCGTATTCCTTATCAACAAGTAGAAGCATCTGGAGAAAAGTGACTGAAGGAATGTGATGGCCAGCAGAAGAGTCATGAAGATCATCTCAAAAACAGTGCCTGGGAACCAAGACTACTGAACTGACTTTCTAGACTTTTCCCCTCTGTCCATAACCTATTCGTGTGTGTAAGTTGTTAAGTGGCAGTTTATAAGTGAATTAGAGTTTAAATTCGTAGTATTATATGCTAACAGTTTAAACTGTTAACTTGTTTAGCTAGAATCTAATTACTTACAATAAATAGTGATTCTTGTTCAGTGTGGAAACCTCGTGTGTGCTTCCTATCAATGTGGGTCCAAAATTCTGGTAAGTTGGGGAACTTTGTGTATTTTAGTTACTTTAGTGAGGGAAGGAATATTTTTTCCCACGTCAGGATGGTGTGTGGCTTGGAGAAGAGGTTGCTGGTAGTGGTAGTCCTATCTATCGTCTACTTTCCTTATCCTGCTAGGTGTATAGGTTGTGGGTTTGAAAGGTGCCTTTGAAGAAGCCCTTGCCGAGATGGCTGTCATATTTCTTGTGGTACAATCAGGCGTCGCTGTCTATTGGTGATGAAGGTCAGAAATCACATGACACCAAGTTATAGTCCAACAGGTTTATTTGAAACACAAGCTTTCGGAGCCTCTGTCCTCCTTCAGGTGTTAGTGAGAGAGGTAGTTTCAGACACAGAATTTATAAGTAAAAGATCAAAGGTTCACACTATTGATGAGGCTGTACTAAACAAACATAAGATGCTGTTAGATCTTTAATCAGTTAGAATGTTTTATTTGATTAATATGTATATATTAAACCCACACACGTGAATCTATGGGGTGAATTTATATTTGCAAATACATATTTTTGTTCAAAAAGCATACAATTTATAGACAGTCAATCAATATGGCGTTTTATAAATTCTTATTTTAGAAATAAAACCAGTCTGACTCCAAACTAAAACACAAACAGGTTCTAAACAAGGTCTCACACCTAACATGCATTGTCTGACCTAAAATGTCATCCCTTCTTTACACTGATAAAACTTTTAGTTCTCTCAGGACCGTGACTTGAAAGGAATTCGGGGATTTACATATACATATAAATCAGTTGAAACCTTCTGACTGATTAAAGGTTTAACAGCATCTTAGGTTTGTTTAGTACATCCTCATCAATCGTATGAACTTCGATCTTTTACTTATAAATTCTGTGCCTGATACTACCCCTCTCACTAACACCTGAAGAAGGACTGAGGCCCCAAAAGCTTGTGTTTTCAAATAAACCTGTTGGACTATAACCTGGTGTTGTATGATTTCTGACCTTGTCCACCCCAGTCCAACACCGGCACCTCCACATCACGCTGGTGATGAAGGGAGTGAATATTGAAGGTGACAGATGTGGATGCTGATAAGCAGACTGTCTTGTCTTGGATGGTGTCAACTTTGGGTTGTTGGAGCTGCACTCTTCCAGGCAGGCGAGAATGTTCCATCGCAGCGCTGACATTGATAAGTTGCTGGACTGGGCTGATAGTTTGCAGGTGAAGTTTAAGGCAGAGAAGTGATGCACATTGGTAGGAAAAATATTGAAAGACAATATAAAATAGAGGGTGCAATTCTAAAAGGGTGTAGGAGCAAAGGGCCTTGTGTATATATGTGCACAAATCATTGTAGGTGGCAGGACAAGTGAAGAAAGCAGTTAATAAAGCATACAGTGACCTAGGATATAGAGTACAAGAGCAAAGAGGTAATGTTAAACTTGTCGAAGACACTTGTTAGACCTCAACCAGAGTATTGTGTCCAATTGTGGATATCACATTATAGGAATAATGTCAATGCATTGGAGAGAGAGCAGAAGAAATTTACAGGACTGATTCCAGGAATGAGAAACTTCAATTATGAGGATAGATTGAAGAAGTTGGGATAGTTCTCCTTGGAGAGATGGCAGCTGAGAAGAGATGTGATAAATATTTTCAAAATCATCAGCAGGCTGGACATAGTAGAGAGGGAGAAGCTATTCCCACTTGTGAAAGAAGAAAGAATGACAAGGCACAGATTTAAAGTGATGTTCAAAAGAATCAAAAGTGATGTGAGAAAAACTTTCTTTCAGTCAGTAGTTAGGATCTGGAGTACACTGCCTGGAAATTTTGGTAGAGACTGCCTTAATTCAGACATTCAAGAGAGTGTTGTTGATTATTTTGATGGAAATAGTTTGCAAGGGTATGGGGGAAAAAGCAGGAGATTGGCACTAGGTAATGATGCTTATTTGTGCTTGCACAGGCTGTTCAATGAGCTTAATGGTCTCTCTCTGATGATTGTGACAGGTTGTGATGGTAATGCCCTTGTACATTAATGGCAAATGGTTAGATTTTCACTTGAAGATGCTGATTGCATGTCCTTTGTTGGCACTTAACAATTCAAATGTGAATGCAAGCTTTGGTATCAGAGGACACCTAAATGATATTAAACATTTGTAGCTATACTAATATGTGTCACTTGGAGCAAAACAATGTTTTGTGAATTTTAATATTCTTTTTGCTGATTGTGATACAATTTATTCTGCAAATCAATGGACAGCTGATTTATACAGGAGTTAGAAGTAGAGACCTTAGCTGTGATTGCACGCAAAACCTCTGCGGCCACTTCAAATATTTCAGCAGTTTCATTTGTTTACATTGTAAGACCACCAACCAGCTTAGAGTGTGATCTCGAGAATTTACACATCTGCCAACAACGCCCCTTTGAATTGGTAGCAAACTGTATAGTATATTAGTTGTATGTTCAGAGCAGTTATGCTAAATTGGCGAATCATAATGCATAAAAGGTTTTGTGACAACATGCTGGAGGTCTTAGTCCAATTATACAGGGCATTGGTGAGAGTATGTTTGGAGTGCTGTGTACAGTTTTGATCTCCTCATCTAAGGACAGATACTTACTCTAGAGAGAATCCAACAAGAATTCTGTACACTGGCTCTGCGGATAGGGCATTGTCGTACAAGTAGCAGTTGAATGAATAGGTTAGGTTTGTATTGTTTGAAGTTAAGAATGAGGAAGTGATCTAATTCCAACCAAAATTCTAACAGGATGCTTCCCTCTCTTAAGTGTGGAGTCACCACGTTAGAATAAGAGGTTGACTAGTTGGTTAGGTAGCATTTGCCCTTTGTCCGCCTCCTCTTCCCGCTCCTCCGTCCCTTCTTCCCGCTCCTCCCTCCTTCGGCCTCATCACCCCCCCCCCCCCGCCCCCCCCCCCCCCCCCTCTCCTGCCCCTCTTCCCCCTCCCCCTTCTGAGCTTTAATTGTTTGTTCAGTCCCCAGGCCCTTAATCAGAAATCCAATTAGAATGGTAACACCTGTTCTTTGCTGGTCCACATGGGGGAAAAAAATATAATCCACATAATTAACACAAAGCTCGACTCTGTTGGATGTACAGTTGCTGTTTTGTACCAGGAAAGAAGGATTTACCCCAGATCAAGAGGCTAGCAAGTTCTCAGCCAAAAAATCCCAGCAAATGCCACCGTCTCAGGTGTCTCTCATTGTAACAGAGCACTCCATGTTATTGGCAGAACTCAATGTTCAGCAACGTTTTCATGAGATCTTCTGGGATGTATCAGACAATGTTGCACCCCTCCTTGCCCTGTCAGCTGCCAGGAGAATTTTTTTTTGTGGATCTTCTACAATTAGTTCATGCAATACATAGGGGAAACTGCCTATTCACAGTTCGTCTTTCTGTCCAATTTTTTTTTCTCTCTCTCTTTCATTTCTTAAAAATAAACTGTTGGATGCAGTTTTGTAGTCAGGTGAATTTCACCCACCTCTTATGGTTTGGCACCCTTAATGTGACGTTAATTGTTTTTATTTTTAAAAATTCATTAATCAGGGAAGAAATATTGTAATCAAGTGCAATTCTTTCTCTGCATCTGCACTTGAACGATAGCAGCCAGTAGTGAGAAGTCACAATGATATTCACATTCCTTACCTGTCATTCTAAAAGAAAATGGAAATTTTATTAGTCCCTCCTCATAGCAACGTCATATGCTGGAAAATTTTGTTAGATTGATCTCAAGTTCTAATGGTTTTTTTGTTAGTTTCTGCATGCTGTCAAAACATTATTCAGCAATGTACAGTGCTGACAACACTTCTAGGTAAATGATCATTTTCTGGCGCTGTTGCCTCTTCACGTTATACCATTGCTTTGCATACCCAGCCTGATGATACAGCTTTGAAAGCATGTGGTTTGGTGACTGCTTTTCAGAGGGACCATATTCTTAGTCTTGAGGTTGTTAATTTTGTACATTTTAATTTGAAGCATCGAAACAGTGCTTTTGGTAATGTTGCCTCATATTCACAAGTTACACCAGGTGTCTTTGCAAGTAATAATACAGTGCTGACTCTAGAATGCAGATTAAATTTGTTAATTTTTTTTTCTCTTTCTCCGCATAAGAAAAAGCAGTTACCGCTTTCCTGATTTCTGTTTTACAGCTATGGGCTGTGGCGAGTAGAAAGGAAATCTACAAAAGCAGTTAGAGGAACCAGGTTGTGAAGAGTTCATTGGCTCTGCTGTAAATGTTTCTGACAAGGTGCCTTTCTGAGACATGGCCTCTGCCTGTAATTTTAATACATTTTGTGATTGCCTTCTTAAGGACGAATTGTCTCATTTTTATTCATTTAGTCTGTGACATAATTAGAAGACAATGTTTTTTGCAATCCATTGTCTTCAGCTCAAGCTGAAGACAGAAGTTCATGATGTCATGATGGCAGCTGTAAAGCATAAAAGGAAGTACAGAAGTGAATGGGGAATACTGAATATTGTTCAGTTACATCTTTAGAATACCACTTGAATGATTTATGGGTCATTCGATCTATTTTTCTAATACTTGTATGGCCTGGGGTAGGTGTTGCAGAAATGTTCCATGCAATGTCATAATATTTAACCTGTGCATGTGCTTTAAGTGTTAGAATCTCTTTGCTATCAGAATTTAGTATTATCTTTTTGCTGTGAAGTGGGAACTTTTCATTTAAAAGGACAGAACTTACTGGGCCAGTAATAAGCATGCATTATATTTTCTACAATCACTGGAACATTTTCTTAAATCATGTTTTTTGTAATGGAAGGCCATATTTCCCAATATTGTACGTGATAATTGCTGATGAAAAACTTTTTAGATGAAATTTTTTTGAATTTTCAGGCTGCTTCTCGTGACGTCACCATACGTCTCACTCTGCAGCCTCTCACTAAATCTACACTGGTAAGTTGTGCTTAAAATAAGTGGAAAAGTTTAACCTTTGGGGAAAAGAAATGTAAAATACCTACAAAGGGAGCCAAAATTAACATTTGTCATAATCATATCAGCTATTCTGCATCATTGCTGGTTCCTTGATGTTATACAAGCTATTGGCCCATCATTGAGTTATGCGATAATAGTGGATATTAACTAATTATTTTTATTTGTTCCTCACCCAATTTAATTTTTAAGTAAATAACTGGCTGAAATACTGGTACAATTGTGAAATGTCTAGACTTGATACTAAGTCTTAGTTGCAGGGAATGAATAATTGTTACTGAATTTACACCTAAAATAGTTTGAATCAATCCAGTAGCAGGCACAGCCAAGGAAGGCTAGGCAGCCATGAGTGTAAGGTTGCTGTTTTCATGCAATTCGCCTCTTGCTGCTTCTAATTGGAATTGAGGAAATTAGTAATGGCATTATTACTGCATTGTTTGTAATTGGTTAACCAAATTCTGAAATCTATGAAGAAACCATTAGTACATGCAAGCTTGAAAGGAGTAGTTTTGCAGTTGAGAGTTTGAATAGTATGCACCAACACATAAATTGTAGTTATAATACTTACCTATACTTTAGTAACCCTTGTTCTTCGCTGGTTCACAATGATTGACTTTTTTTCTCTCTTCCCAGTGCTGTTTGTTAATTGTGTAATTTTAATTATGCATTCAGCTGTAATAGCTTTGTAAATTTAGAAAGGAAACATTTACTGAATATCATTCCGTTGCTATTACTACAAGTAAAAGCTGAAATCTCAACTGTAACTGTTATAATCAATAATTCAACAGTTTCATCTTCTCATTTGGTTACTGCTTTGAGTGCCTCAGCTTATAATGGTCCAAATCAAAGCATGGATCATGCATTCAATTGGCAAGCACCTTCAGAGATAATACTCGGACAAAATTCATTGAAGATCATTGATCAAAAGAAAAGGATGCATCTCGGAGACCAGCTTTTGTGTCAACTAGCTTTCTAGGAATATTTGGGGATGGGGAAAGGCTTCACCTTTCCTGGCTAGTCACAATTATCTGTTATTCCTGTATCCTGTTGTATTATAAGGTAATGATAGAATCATAGAATAGTTACAACTTAGAAGGAGGTCATCCCGCTTATTATATCCATGTTGGCTTTCTTTGCAAGTGCAATCTCGCAAGTTCCATTTGGAGTTAGTTTTCCCCCTAGCTCTGCAATTTTTCACCTTCAGCTGCTTATCTGCTTCTCTTTTGAAAGTTATTGTTCTGATGAATGGTTACTGACCTGAGATGCAAATTGTGTTTCTCTGTTGGTAGATGTCAACTGATGTATTTTGTAGTTCCAGCATTTTACTTATATTTTAGTATCTTATTTTAGTTTTGAACATATTCTCTGTCTTCATGACACCTTGAACTACTTGTGCACAGGTGTATCTGTTGAACTCCTTATTATTCCTACCAAAATTTATTACTTGCTCTCTGCCTTATATTTCATGTGTCCAACCTATATGCTCTTGAAGCTTATCACTGTTTTCCTCATAGTTTATACAGCAATTCCTTAACTCTACTTATGTTCCCAAAAAATGCAGCTTTAAGTGAACCAAGTTTAATCAATTTTTTTTTTTGAAATTTAATTACAACCAAGTTAAAAATTGTAGTTATGTTCTTTCAGTTCTGCCAAATTCCTGTATTTGTACTTGAAATAACTTTTTTAAAAAGCATTCTTTTAAAATTTGTTTACACAGTCTGCTTGACTCCTGATGGCTTTCTCTCTGCCTCAGCCACTGCCTGAACTCTGCCATTTTGAGCCGGAGTATCAGGGAGGGGAGTAGTGTGCCACCATCCACGTCATCATTGATACTGTGGACTTGTTCAGAAGAACCATCACTCTTGCCTGTATTCAAAACTGAATACTGAATTATTCAAGTAACACATTTGCTTTTGTGTTTTGGATTATTTTATGTGCCAAACTATGAAACTCAAAAATGTTGATTGAATGATTTTGAAAATGTGACACAACTCCAACATTGCTGACAAGTCAAATAGCCCTGAATAAAATCTGGTTCAAGAACCAATTAAATTCTGGGTAACTTGACTACCTGTGGGTTGTTAGTTTTTTTTATAAAGCAGAGTTTGCTCCCCTCCCTCCTGATAAGTAAAAGCGAAACACCCAGAAAGGCGCGCCTCGGCTTATGATCTCCTAAAATGGAGTGTGCAAAATGTTTAATGAGCCCTCAATCTGTTATAAAGGAGTGGTTAAATAAAACTAAATCCCTGACACTCCCTTTACAATCAACAAAGAACAATTTATTTATCTAACTCTAACAGGAAACAAATTAACTAAACTATTAACAAACCAAATAAACCCCTTCTAACTACTAACAATTCCCTAATAAGACAAGGTTCTAGTGGTATGCTTTTCCAATAAATACAAGTCCCACTTATATAAAGCAAAAATAAAAAAAAAAGATTGAGTTAGTCTCTCGAAATTACAGCCAGGTTATGTGTTTTGTAATGTGCTGTGTCTTCTCCAACGAATCCTTCTGTCAGGAAAGCCTTCTCAGTGAATCCTTCTGTCAGGAATATTAACTATTTGTGCCGGAGGTACCTTTTAATTTAGATGGAGCTTATTCTAAGGCTTAGAAAATTTTGTGAGAGCCAGTGATTCATTCTTTTAGAGCTGAGAGCTGTTCTGTTGGCAGGTGACAGTTGACTCTACCCCAAATTTCCAAATGCTCTCATCTTTTATACCCTTAATGACATATCAGTTTCTTACAATAGGATTGGTCCTATGTTGTCAGAATGATCAGATTTAAATTTAATTAGTTTTTGGTAGCAAAGGGCCTGGTTCAAATGGATCGGCTAAAAATCAAACTTGTGGTCTTGATAACAAAACAAAACTGCTGCTTGGCCTGCTAACTGTATGACGTTTTGATACAGATGTTTCAATTCGAGTGCTCTGTGCACCTACAAACCCGCAAGCTGCTGCTGCTGCTCACAGACATCCATTTTGAATCTCTAAGCATGGAAAAAGCACATCATTTTTTAAAGGGACCTCACACTGCTTTCCCCATAGCATTTTACAAACACCAACTTGTAACATCCTGCCTTCCAATCCACAAGTACTCTACCCAACTTCGCAACAGTTTGTTTTAGTTTCTCGCTGGGCTGTCAGCTTTCTCATTGAAAAGTGAATATTGTGAAATAAAATCAGAAAATGCTGGAAATTCTCAACAAGTTAAAGAGCATCTGTGAAAAGAGAGTAGAGTCAACGTTACAAGTTGATGACCTTTTAGGAGTCTTCTACCTTAGGTTAGTTCTGTGAGTGAGGAGAGTGTATGAACAAGTTTGTACTTGCTGTGTGATTTTTCTCTTTCTGTATTGAGGAAGAACTTCTTATGGGATTGAACGAGCATTTTTTTCCCAACTCCGTAGGTAAGTGAATTTGTGAAAAGTTTCACTAATGCTGTGAAGCTGAGAGAAACAACCTTCAAGAAGGAACATCTCTAAGAGATGCCATAGCCTTTTATTTGTTGCAGACTTTTGAAAAGTGAAAAATTGCTTACAGATGAGAGGTGTTTCTCTTCTAAATTTGGTTGAATCTCCTTTCTAATAAATTGGATAAATCATAGATAATGAAGTCTTGCAGCCTTGGTCAGCCTTTTGCTGGACCAACAACATTGAAACACAAAATTCTAATTTGACCTGTGCAGAAATGTTATTACACACTTCTGAAGCAGGTGGGACTTTAACCTGGATCTTCCGATTCAGAAATAGGGACAGTACTTTTACCTTGTATGTCCAGGTAATTAACTGTGGTTATAAGAACACATCTTTCATGTATCCATCTGCTAATTTGTGCAAATTAATGACCACCCTGTTCAGACATGTTACGGCACTCCTCTGTGGCAGGTGGCCCTTGAACCTGTATCTTCTGTGCCACGTGAATCTTGTCTCAAGTCATGAGTGCAATGGCTAGTGTGTTGCACTAGCAAAGTGACATCAAATGCAGCAAAATTCTTACTAAGTCACATTTGACTGTATAATGTTTCTTGTTAGGGTTTTTTTCTAAATATTTGAATTTGACTACTGTAGCAATAAATGCAATATACTGTGGATGCTGGAAATCTGAAGTAAAAGCAGAAAATGCTGAAGAAACTCAGCAGGTCTAGCATCACCTGTGGAGAGTGAAACATTGTTAATGTTTTGAAATTGATATGACATCTTCAGAATGGTCCTATTACAACAGTTGCAGCAAGATACAAAAGCTACAAGCTTTGGCAATGTCCCTGTAGCATGATAGTATAGGTCTAAAGACCTGAGCTCCAGAATAAACCATTTCCCAAGCTGAACAATTCCAGTATAGCTTAAACTTCGCATCCACCTTATATTGTGTAAACTCCACTCCAGTTGTTTTTTCCACCAAAAGCAGCATAAATTTAATCTGGTTACTATTCTTTTAGTCTAACCCTAGCCTTCTGGAAAATGATGGGATTCATTGATATTGCTATTGAATACTTAACTGATGCTCAGCATGTATTCCACCATGTTATCTGGACAGAGCAGATGGGGATGGAATGTTCAAAGGGGTCATCACCTAAGGGATCCTGTAGGAAGTGATGCAGGATAAGGCTGTCTTTTTGAACCTGCCATTGCAGTAAGCATGCATTGTTATGACCCAGATGGAAGGAGTGTACCGCAAGTGCACTGTTTTTTTCCTAGTTCCACTATTCCACAGATCACAGCCATTAAGTTTGTTTTTTTTTCCCAGTTCCCCAATTTAGTTTGCATTTCTCAAGTTAGTAGACATTGCAGTTTCCACCAGACAATGAGATTGTTTGGCAGGTGGGAAAGTGACTGCTTTTCTCTGATACTGACTGACCTATCAGCAACCTAGCCACCCAAAAACTACAGACTGCAGTAGGAAGCAGATATGATGCCAACTTTATCTTTTGGGCCCTTGACACTTAAAATATCAGGTATATAATCGTGAAAATAAATACAATCCAAAACAACTGCATTACAGCTTTGACACGTGGCACCTTTTTTCTCTTCCTACTTTCTATCATACTGTAAGAGGCAATATAAAGTAATATAAAACAAAGATGTACAAGAGAAAGCGCAAGGAAGAATCCTGAAAATTATTCCAGGAATATGGAACTTCAGTTATAAAGAATTGGAGAAGTTGGGGCTGTGTTCCTTGAAGAATGTTGACAAGTGATTTGATAAAGGTACTCAAAATCATGTTCTGGTCAGAGTAAATAGGCAAATACTGTTTGTATTGGTTGAAGGATCGAGAACCAGAGATCATGTATTTAAGTAATTAGCGAAGTAAACAATGGCAGTTAAGAAAAAATGTTTTCATGCAGTGTGGCTAAGGATCTGGGATACACTGCCTGGGACTATGGTGGAAGCAGGGTCAGCTGAAGCTTTCGAATGGGAAATGGTTTATCATCAGTTTTTACTGTAGAGAAGGAAATAGAGGCTAGAAAACGCAAAGAAATAAATTTTGTTGTCTTAAAAACAGTTCACATTACAGAAGAGGAAGTTCTGGAGGTCTCGAAGAATATAAAGGAGGATAAGTCTCCAGGACCTGATCTAATGTATTCCAGATCTTTGTGTGAAGTAAGAGCTAAAATTGCGAGACCCCTTGCAGAAATATTTGCATCATCTATAACAATGGGTGATGTGTCTGATGACTGGAGAGTGGCTAATGTTGTACCTTTGTTTAAAAAAAGTTATAAGGAGAAGTCGAGGAACTATAGACCTGAGAGTCTGACTTCAGTTTTGTGTAAATTGTTAGAGGTGATTTTAAAAGATAGGACTTATGAACATTTAGAGAGGCAAAAATTGAATGGAGATGGTCAGCATAGTTTAATGCAAGGAAAATCATGTCTCATAAACTTAATTGAGTTTTTTGAGGAAGCTACCAAAAAGATTAAAACCGAAAGAACTGCAGATGCTGTAAATCAGGAACAAAAACAGAAGCTGCTGGAAAAGCTTAGCAGGTCTGGCAGCATGTGTGAAGAAAAAATTTGAGGTCACTGGACCCGAAACATCAACTCTGATTTTTTTCTTCACAGGTGCTGCCAAAGTTGCTGAGCTTTTCCAGCAGCTTCTGTTTTTGTTCCAAAAAGATTGATGAGAGCAGAGCTGCAGACGTTGTTTACTTGGACTTTAGTAAAGCCTTTGACAAGGTTCTGCATGGTAGACTAATTAGTAAAGTTAGGTCACATGGGATTCAGGGTGACCTTGCCAATTGGATAGATAATTGGCTTTACAGCAGGAGACAGAGTGGTGGTGGTGGTGGTTTGTTTTTCATATTGGAGGCCTGTCACCAGTGCTGTTCAGCAGGGATTGGTTCTGGGTCCTGTTTTGTTTGTCATTTATACAAATGTTTTGGATGAGAATATAGAAGGTATGGTTAGTAAGTTTGCAGCCAAGACCAAAATTGATGACATAATAGATAGTGAAGAAAGTTTTTGAAGATTACAAAAGAATCTTTATCAAATAGGTCAATGGACTGAAAAATGGCAGATGGAGTTCAATCAGCATAACTGTGAGGTATTGCATTTTGGTACAGCAAATAAAGGTAGGACTTATACAATTAATGGTAAGGTATAGGGTAGTGTTGTAGAACGGAGGGACCTAGGAGTTCAGGTACATAATTCTTTGAAGTTTGCATCACATATAGACAGGGAGGTTAAAATGGTGTTTAGCATGTTTCCTCTCATTGCTCAGTTCTTTGAGTCTAGGAGTTGGGACGTCATTTTTGAGGTCGTGCAGGATATTGGTGAGGCCTCTTCTGGAATACTGTGTCTAGTTCTGTTCACCCAGTTACAGGAAGAATATTATTAAGCTGCAGAGGATTTAGAAGAGATCTACCAGGATGTTGCTGGGTATGGAAGATCTTAGTTATAAAGAAAGGCTGGATAGGCTGGGACTTCTTTCACTGGACCATAAAAGGTTGAGAGGCAACCTTGTAGAAGTTTATAAAATAATGAGGGGCATAAATAGGGTTAATGGTAGTTGTCTTCTCCCTAGGATGGGGGATTTCAAAACTGGGAGCACATTTTTAAGGTGAGAGGAGAGAGATTTAGAAAGGACATGAGGGGCAATTTTTTTTTTTACAGTGTGGTTCGCATGTGGAATGAACTTCCTAAGGAAGTGGTGGATGTGAACACAGTTAAAATGTTTAAAAGGCACTTGTATAAGTATGTGAATAGGGAAGGGTTGGAGGGATATGTGCCAGGACCAGACAAGTGGAACAAATTTAGTTTGGGATTATGTTCGGCATGGACTGGTTGGACCGAAGGGTCTACTTCTGTGGTGTATGGCTCTATCTGAATAGGAAAACTTTGCTTCACCTGTAACTGTTTTGTGACTGTAATCATATTGTAGCTGACGTTTATATAAACAACCACAGTAAAGGGATGGAAGGTATGGTTACCAAATTTGCTAACAACATAAAGATAGGCAGGAAAATAAGTTGTGAAAAGGACAAATGGAGTCCACAGAAAGATATAGGAAATTTGAGTGGGCAAAGATCTACCAAAAAATACTAATGTGGGAAAACGTGAAATTGTTGGCAGGAAGAATAAAAGCAGCTTATGGTCTACCGCTGCCTTAAAAGATATTCAAGGACTCTGCTTCCAAGACATTTTAAGGAAATATGTTTCAAAGGCTCTTGACATGTTGGGAGAAGAAAATTCATCTCCTGAATCACGATTGTAGAGCTTGGAGATGCAGAGGAATCTGGGAATCCTTGCACATGAATCACAAAAGGTTAGGTGCATGTACAGCAAGTAATTAGAAAAGCTAATAAACATCATAATTTATCATGAGGAATTGAAGCAAAGTGTGGAAATTATTCTTCAGTTACACAGGTCACTCTTGAGAATGCGCCTGGAGGACTACTGTGCACTGTATTGGTCACCTTAGATGTGTTGCAGGTAGTTCGAGAAGGTTTACCAACTATATCCTAGAATGGGGACGTTGTTTTATGAGGTCAAGTTAGACAGGCTAAGCTTGTAGCTGTTGGAGCTCAGAAGAAGCGATTTGATTGAAACAAGGAATCTTGTGACAGGGTAAAGAAACGGATGCTTCCTCTTACGGGAGAATTTAGAACTAGAATGGAGGCGTTGATGGATAGAGGAGAGATAATCCAGTTGTCTCCCAGTTTGAACCAATATTGTTGAAGATACCTGAAGTAAATTCTGATTGGTGGGGCAAAGGAATGCTTGCACAGAGGGTGTATAAATCATACGTCCTGTTGAGAGCCAATTGCATTAACAATTATTTCCTCTGGGGTATAATTTGGAAATAAGGTGGTTCTCATTTTACTTGAATTTGGCATTGAAGAGTGCCAGAATGAAATGCAGTTGCTGGAGTTGGACCTGCAGATTGTTCATTATTCCAATTTAAAATAATTTCAATATGAGAAGCTTTAGAAAACTGAATTAACTAAATGAAACTCCTCCTTTAATAGACTAACTTTTGCATTTATCATAGCTGCCAACATATTTGCTGTTATCCTCATTATATATTTATTGATAAAATACATGATATTTTGTGGGACAATGGAAATTTGCTGGGCATTCCAAAGTGGCAATTGAATGACTTTTTAACTTCTGTTGTAGAGGAAGTGACAGTGAAACGTCAATAAACACATACATGGCTAGCTTTTTGATGCACGGCTAGCCACAATTTCCAATTTCGAGTTGAAGTATTGGGTTTCTTGGTGTGTTGTGTGAAATGCATGCCTTAATTTATTGTTAATAAATAAACTCTTAATATGATATGTTAACATGATTCGTGTAGCCTACTGTAGTAGTGATCGGTATTAAGTGTTGAAAAGTTTTTAACATGGTTGAAACCTCTGCAGTGTATCGTGGGCAATGAATTTCTGTTTGTCGCCAGTAAGGTTCGAGAAAGAAAATTGCACAAGTGTGTGCAAGAAGAAAACAGGGACCCAATGATTGCATATATGTTTAATCAGATGAACTTTATTTTCACAGCTGATGGTGTTAAAACTGTATACTTGAGTTCCAAGTTCAGTGGCCCATTGTGGCAGGACAGGGGTCAGCAACTAATAGAGGTGCAGAACACACAGATTATTCCAAGTTAGAATCAAGAGTTTTTTCAGATTAAACCCACGGGACCATACAGTTGTATAGTACTTGATTGCTTAAATGTTTAGTACTTCTTAGATGAATGTTTTGTTTAGACAAGAGTTTATCAGGCGATGTCGACCATCTTGACTTGGCTTAGTTTAGAAAAGTGCTGAAATTTGATGTTTGCTAGAAGCCTCATCTTAGTCAGAAGATTGTAGACACAACTCCTCCTTCAAATAGGAGTTGTGTACATAATCTAGATTGATATCTGGAGGAGTAGTAAATTATTCAGGTATTGTCTTTCAAGTGAGACAGTGAATTGCATTGTAGTGGTGTACTTATGTTGATGTAATATAATGTGTGACACTGTTTGAAGAAAAGTTGTCGGAAGGCTCACAAAAGAGAGAACTATTCTATTGGATGTGATGAGTAATGTCCTCTGGAATTTGTAGAGCGCCCTAATCTTTTCATTTTTTAAAATCCAAGTCATAAACAGATCTAGAATGTTTTATACTGAATTTTCTTGTGACATGGCAAGTAGTAGTGATGGGAGTAGAAAGTTTCCAAGAAACTTTGATAAATGAGTGGCCATAACTAATTTGATTGAAGTTTAAAGTGGAGAAGTACAGTTTTACTCTTGAGACCTAAGAAATAAAAATCAAACTATTTTCTAAATGGAACTGCTGGAAACTATGGAGGACCAGAGAAATTTAAAGGTCTATTACAGAAATCACTGGAACCCAGTGGAGAGTTTAATAAAGAAAACAATTAAAATGATCAACGACATGTTGGACTTGAAGAAAGCTGGGATACAAAGGGATAAAAATTGTGCTACACAATTAAGTGGTTGTAATAAAAAAGTTAGAACAAAGCCATTTATGGGTGATGTCAGCAGGCATTATTTCGCAAAAGGTAGTGGAAATTTAGAACCAAAAAATATTGATCCAAGGCCAATTTCAAATCTGTGATTTGATGGGATATTCTCAGAAAATATTAATTTCCTATGCAGCATCAGTTTGGCCTTCATATACAGTGAATAAACAATATCATAACTTTTGGAACTAATCTCTATATATCCAAATTCAGCTTGACTTTCTAACAGTTATTCATAAACTATTTCTATTTTAAGGCTGAAGAAAAAAACAAAGCAACTGAAACAAAAGGAAGAAGAATCTTCAGATTGCCAAGCTGAAAAACCGCTGCATAAAATAGAAGGACAAACTGGTGAAGGTGCTTCTAAAGAAAACTTCACTGTATCTTCACGACATTTGGTTGACCATGAAACACTTCTGGATACATCAAAAAACTCCTTAAAAGCAGGGGACAATACTGTTGAAAACAATAGAAGAAAATCTCTAAAGAAAGAAATCCGACGTGCAGAACTTAAGAGTTTTTATTTGTCTGGTAAGTAACTGTAGAAAATATTGGCTAACTTTTAAGAGCCAAAATGTACCTTTTATGCCAAATGAAGTTGTAGGCTGGTGTTGTTAAGTGATCGGTTTCACAAACCTTATCTGGAATTACGAAGTTTGCAGGTAAATGTAATGTTATCTCTCATTGGTTACGATATGTGTTTGCTATACTTTTAAATGCTAACTGAAATCCTATCAAATCAAATTTTTAAGTAATCAACTAAAAGAAATGGAATTACAGCATTATTACAGCACTCAACCATATAAGATATGCTGAGAGCCATTCTAAATGTCAGTCTACTATAGAAGTAATGTCTGATAATGTAATCAGAATGTATTCATAGAGAGTTAGTGATATACAGATTTGAAAAATATGTGTATTTGAAGATTTGAGCAATTGAGCTCATCTCTGTATTTTGATTGATAAGCTGCCTAGAAAATGGGATGGAGGAAATTTGTGAACCTTTTCAAATATTTGGGTGTCCTTTTGCTTTCTTTGAGGCAGCTGAAGATGGACTGAAGAAGCAATAGAAGCACACAGTCAGGCAGAGGGATACGTAGGCAATTCTTTGTGGTGGAGAACATAGGGCCAAATTTCTCTTTGGTTTGAATAGAATAATTAAGTTATTAACAGTCTGGTTGAGCCTGAGACAGTGGTGTGGGAGAGTGGAAAAAATTTGAATTGAGATTAGAGTTCCAAATGCAGACTAAAGAAAATAACTTTGATCTCCCTATGGGAAGATTGATTCATCCTATATTAAATGTTGTAGTTATAGAGACAAGGTGGGTGGCATTGGCATAACATTTGGAACCTGGCACTCTTTCTTTGGATGATGCCACCAGTTTACAGATAAACAAAGAAGAGACAGGATTGGTAAGAATGAAGTTGAGAATGGGCAGTTTTCCTGACACAAGTGGGATAGAAACATTGGAGGAAAAGATATTCTGAAGAATGCTATCTCTGTTTCTCTCTTCACAGATAGATACTGCCAACCTGCTGAGCTTCTCCAGCATTTTTTGTGTCTATTTCAGATTTCCACCATCCACAATATTTTACCTTTATTTGAGAAGGATTGTGTGATGGACTTGTTGAAAATTGCAGACAAGACCAGTTGTGGTGATACATTATGGTTGTAACCAATGTTGTCTATCAACTTTTTGAGGGCCCTTTTTGATTTATGAGTGGTGGAAACCTGATTGGAGAAATTCGGAACAGGAGTGGAGAGAGCTGTCACAGAGCCAGAAGTCAGCAATATATTTGAGAGTAAAGTACTGTGGAAGCTGGAGATCTGAAATAAAAACGTACTGCAGAAACCCAGTAGATCTGGTGGCAGCTTTGGAGAGACAAACAGAATTAATATTTCAAATCCAATAGTTCTCTGCTTCAGAACATATTAAAGGATGTTATAGAGAAAAGAGAAGTTACAGTTGGGGCAGACTTTAGCAATAATTGAGTACTGAGTGGCAACAATATTCTTATAAACTGGGGGTAGTCCTTGAGAGGGGAGGATTCCCTACATTTGATCCTAATAATTGCTTTTTGACAAGGCCTATGTAACTTCACTGTTCCCAGTTTCTACTTGCTGTGTTTGGCTGCTACTCTGGATTTAATGCATTACTTTTCTGGTTTTCTACCCCTTATTTTAAATTACACGTCACCTCTCTTTGACACTTCTGTATGCGAGGTAGTTTTGCTGTGGTATTGACACTGGACTGAAATTATGTTGTGAGGATATAAGTTTGAGTCCCACCTTATTCTCTTAATAAGGATGGCCAATCTGCCGTCCTTAACTGGTCTGGCTACCTTCTGACTCCAGACTCAAGACTGATTAATCTTGAGTGCCCTTTTGAAATGATACAGCAAGCCTCTCAGTTATATCTAATCACTACACTCTGACAAGACCCATAACTGTGATTAGTCTTAAGTGCCCTATTGAAATGCTCTCGCAAGCCTGTCAATTATATCTAATCACAACATTCTGACAATAACAATGAAACTGGATAGGATTCCCTACTATCATCCAAGATACCAGAATAGCACAAACACCCCTGATGGCCCTGAAAATTCCTCCTTACTGACATTTGCGTGCTCATACCAAAGCTTGATGCAATCATTCACATAGAATCGTACCTGACAGACAATATCTCAGACTCCACCATCAAAATCCCTATATA
>NW_025967268.1:0-25000 GCF_021869965.1 Rhincodon typus
TTTAAACCTTTTCTCTCTTCAAGAAAGCCAACGTGCTTTGTATTGAGAAGGTGTGTCAAGGCTGCCCAGAAACCTCTTATGAAACTGAAAACTTCCACAGCCATTTCAGATGCTCACGATGCATTCCTGAGATGAAAGTGTCTCCTTGTTTAGTGTCGCTACTGGAAGGCATACTCTCCACTTCACCCAAAGACGGGCCTTTTGTCTCAAAAATGCATGGCTAGAAGAGTGTGTCATGAAAATTTAGTAAGCTACAAAGCTGACAAATATCAAAAGACTTCAGCTGTGAGCCATGGAACAAAATCCATGACATAAATCTTGTTGCAATTCTGACGAAGTGGCCTGGACTTTCCTCCGCTCCTCGCTCGGCGTAACTTAATGGAAGTGTGACGCGTATGGAATATGGGGGGGTTTCTGTCACTTCTAGTGAGGTTGCAGTCGTGGAATGTTAGCAGCGGTTTATTATTTACATTTACTTTGATATACATGTTTTAACTTCACTGTGGTGCTACGAATGGTTTGTTTTTCAGGTGTGATGCCACTAGTCCTTACATTCACCCAGTGGGATGGTGCCTGCAGCAGGGGAAAACCCTTACAAAACCCCCAGGTGACTGTCCTCTTGACACTGTGCGTTACGTATGATGGATTGAACAAACCTGCCCTCCTGATGTGAAGCTTTACATCCTAGCATCCCTCCTGGTGATCAGCAGAAGCTGCCACCTGAATTTTAATAAGCCAGAAATCTTGCAAGATTTGTTGATTTGCGTGAGCAGGTTTGGAAAACGCAATCACAACCACAGAATTCTGTGCCAGAGCAGAAATCCATCAAATCTTGTTCCAAATCAGGGAAAAAAAAATGATAGTGCTGTCACCAAAGTAAAAAACGCAGGAACAATGTCTCGTCTCTCAATAGTAATGTTTACTGAAATACAGATTGTGCACTAAACAAGGTGTATTAGACAATGTTGATAAATGACAATGCTGGGGCAGGACTGGGTAAATCTTCCTCTTCCACATGTTCCATTTGCATGATACTAATGTTGAAGTATTTCAGTTGACGTCAGCAAGTGATTTATTCACCAGTATATAAGCAACATCTGTTAGTATATTTGCAGTCCAGCTAGAAAATATTTTCATTCTAGGAAAATTGCAGAGCATCTGAGAAAGTTAACAAAACAAGCTCACATGGAATATCGGGAGAACCAGCCATTTGGATACAGAATTGGCTTGAAGATAGGAGACATAGGATGGTGGTGAGGGTTCCTTTTGAGATTGGAGGTCTGTGACCAGTGGTGTGCCATAAGGATCAGTGCTGGTCCATGGCATTTTGTCATTTACATAAATAATTTGGATGTGAACTTAGGAGGTATGGTTAGTAAGTTTGCAGTTGACACCAAAATTGGTGGTGTAGTGGACAGTGAGAAAGGTCAAAACCGAAAGAACTGCGGATGCTGTAAATCAGGAACAAAAACAAAGTCGCTTGGAAAAGCTCAGCAGGTCTGGCAGCATCTGTGAAGGAAAAAACAGAGTTAACGTTTTGGGCCTGGTGACCCTTCCTCAGAACTGAACTCGAACGTTAACTCAGTGGGAAAGGTCACTTCAGAGAACAATGGGATCTTGATCCAATGGGCTGAGGAGTGGCAGATGGAGTTTAATTTCGATAAATCCGAGGTTCTGCATTTTGGAAAGGCAAATCAGCACAGGATGTATACACTTAATGGTAAAGTCCTGGGAGTGTTGCTGAACAAAGAGACCTTGGTGTGTAGGTTCATAGTTCCTTGAAAGTGGAGTCACAGGTAGACAGGATAGTGAAGAAGGCATGCTTGCTTTTATTGGTCAGTGCATTGGGTATAGGAGTTGGGAGGTCACGTTACAGCTGTACAGGACATTGATTAGGCCACTTTTGGAATACTGCATTCAATTCTGGTTTCCCTGCTATAGGAAGGATGTTGTGAAACTTTGAAAGGGTTCAGAAAATATTTACAAGAATGTTGCCAGGGCCTGGAGGGTTTGAGCTATAGGAAGATGCTGAATAGACTGGGGCTATTTTCTCTGGAGCATCAGAGGCTGAGGGGTGACCTTAAGGAAGTTTACAAAATCATGAGGGGCATTAATAGGGTGAATAACCAACGTCTTTTCCACAGGATAGAAGAGTCCATAACTAGAGGGCATAAGTTTAAGGGGAGAGGGGAAAGATTTAAAAGGGACCTAAGGGGCAAGTTTTTCATGCTGAGTGTGGCATGTGTATAGAATGAGCTGCCAGAGGACGTGGTGGAGGCAGGTACAATTACAACATTTAAAAGGCATTTGGATGGATACATGAATAGGGATGGTTTAGAGGGATGCTGGCAAATAAGACTAGATTAATTTTGGATATCTGGTCAGCATGGATGAGTTGGACTCAAGGGTCTGTTTCCATGCTGTACAGCTCTATAACTGTCCTATGTTGTGTTTTGATTACTGGAAGTCCAACTGCACTGACCAACCTCTGTCACTAGATGGAGCCTGGTCAATCCTAAATCCTGTAGAACAGGTACTGGTACTTTTTTTTAGTTTATTTTGGTTTTCTAGTTACTTCATTATCATTGTAAGAATTTAGCTGTTTGTTACAGGGTGGCATTATATTTCAACCTGGCAGTTATGGTGTGATGTTTTAATGTTTTTCTCTGCTAATGAAGACCCTAGAGAACCAAAACAAAAAAGCTAAGAACTGTGGATGCTGAAGGTCTGAAACAAAAACAGAAATTGTTGGAGAAACTTGGCAGGTCTGGCAGCAAATGTGGGGAGAAGGCAGAGTTAACATTTCTTTTTCACTGGATCCATAATATTGACTGTACTTCTCGCCACAGATGCTGCCAGACCTGCTGAGTTTCTCCAGCAATTTCTGTTTCCTACTAAGCCTAACTTCTGTTTTAATGGACATTTCTGTAGCAATCAGTGCTTCACTTTTAACTTCAATTTAAAATTCTCACCGGTGCAACCCCAATTTCAAGTGAGGACACCCCGTAGTTAATTCTGAAAAAAAAACTGCCTTATCAAATTGTCAGTATCTGATAAATAGTTATAAAATGTTGATGCATATTATATTGCAATTTTGATATTGTAGAAGTGCAGTTGAATTAATGCAAATAGGAACAATTGAGATATTGGTTATAAAAGGCAAAATCATTTCTCTAGTGGTAATCCTTAAGGATATTATAACAGATTTATATTTGGCTGCCTTATTGATATGAGCTTTTAAAATGCTGCAAAATTAGCTTTAGTACCTGATCTTCACCCATTCTTTAATCAAAACTTTTTAGATCAGCTTAAACATTCAAAGTGTGTTTTTGGATATGTAATTAGATACCAGGTGAATAAGGGTGAATAAAAGAGTCATGGCTTACTTTAGGACAAATAGAAAAGATGTAGTGGGATGGCAGAGAGAGAACAATAATATGTGATGAGAGTTATTTGTAGAACTAGAATGTTTAAAGATAAATTTATTTCATTTGCTATAGATTATCATGATCCTAAACGGTTTACATGGGAGAAGTACTTGGAAGAAACAAATTCTCTGCCTGCTCCTGCACGGGCATTTAAATCAGTAAGTAACACAAAATAAATGAATGATGCTGTTCACACAAGTTTTGTTATATCCGATTTAAAAAAAATTTACTTGAACACATTGTCATATTATAAAAGGAAATCACTTTTGACTTTGATTTTTATAGAATAAAAGTAAATGGCAATCTTACAGATCATGTGGAGTTAGGGGTAATGTATTAACTTGGATAAAAGATTGGCTAATGAGTAGGAAGACAGAGTTGCAATAAATGAGTCTTTTTCTGGTTGGCAAGATGTAACTGGTGGGGTGCCACAGAGTTCGGCCCTCAGGCCCCAACCATTTTGCAATCTATATTAACGATTAGGATGAAGGAATAGAAGGTATGGTAGCCAAATTTGCAGGTGACACTAAAATCGAGGGGAAAGCAAAGTTCAATAAAGAAATATACAAATAGAGAACGTAGATGAATTGACCAAAATTTGGCAGATAGAGTTTAATGTGGATAAGTGTGAGATTATCCATTTTTATTGGAAGAATCTAAAGGCAACTTATTATCTAAATGGAGAGAAACTATAGTGCTTCGACGCAGTGGGAGCTAGGTGTCTTCATGCATGAACTGCAGAAAACTAATATTCAGGTACAGTGGGAAATAAGGGACAGCAAATGGAATTTTGGCATTTATTGCATAAGGAATAGAATATAGAAAGCAGGGAAGCGTTGCTGCAATTGTACAAGACATTGGTGAGACCACACCTGGAGGAATGTGTACAGTTTTGGTCCCTTTACTTAAGAAGGGATGTAGGTGCATTGGAGACAGTTCAGAGGAGATTGGCTAGATTAATTCTAAAGGTGAAAGGTTTATTTTATGAAATCAGATTGAGCAATTTAGGCCTGTATTGTCTGGAGTATAGAAGAATGAAAGAAGATGTAATTGAGGTGTATAACATATTAAAGGGAACTGACAAAGTAGACGTAGAGCAATTCTATCCCCCCACCCTTGTGGGGCAATCTAGAATGAGAGGTCATAATTTTAGGATAAGGGGTAGCAGATTGAAAACAGCGATGAGGTGCCATGACCTCTGAAAGAGTTGTGAATTTGTGAAATTCATTAGCCCAAAGTGCAGTGGATTCTGAGATACTGAATAAATTTGAGAAGATAGACAGATTTTTAATTAGTAATGGGCTGAGGGGTTCTGGACAGCAGGTAAGAAAGTGGAGTTCAGGCTGAGATGAGATCAGCTATGATCATCAAGTCAAGTTAAGTCACCATAGTTTTACCAGGCCATACGGCTGCTCTCTCATTAGAGAGGGATGACTGTTGGTGATTTAACCGGAGGGCCACCAAACCTCTGGCGAGGGGAGAGGTAACCGTGAAGGACTCTCCTTCTCAACCTCAGCTGGTGCAGGGATTACTACGCTGTCTGCATCACACTGCTTAGCAAACCAACCATCCCAGCCAACTGTGCTGAATCAACCCCTGCCATGATCATGCTGAATGGCAGAGCAGGCTTGAGAAGCTAAATTAGCTATTGCTGCTCCAAGTTCTTATGTTGGTAAATTTAATTCCCTAGTGTTTAAGCAAATTCTCATCCTGCTCAACTCATGCAGCATCTAATCTAAAAATTAAGAATTGTTCTTAGTACAATGTTTTGTTCTAGAGTAAAATTTGGTGTATTTTTGAATGCGAGTGTTAAGTTCCAATTTTAATATTTTATGTCCGCTATACACAGTTCAAAATTAAAACTTCAGAGTATGGAATTTTACCTATCCATCAAGTCTTGTCAAGGCTGCCTGTGAAAAATAATTTGCAAATCAATGATCTGTATTGTAATGCCCTGTATTGTTTCAGCGCCCCATGCATGGATTTCTACCAAACATGAAACTTGAGGCTGTTGATAAGCGGAATCCAATGCTGATTAGAGTAGCAACAGTTGTAGACACGGATGATCACAGAGTAAAGGTAGGTTATTGCGTATGGAATTTGGATTGTCTTGATGTCGTGTCTGAAATGCATAGTCATTTAGATTGACTTGTGATTTATTAAGTGGTTGTGGTTTAAAAATGGTGAATCAACTGTTTCAATGGATAAATGAAATGAGCAACACAGTTCTGAATCATGCTGATTGACAAAACCTTGTTTCTATCCCTTTTTCACGCTGGATAGAAATGATGGTACTCATTTGAGGTGTGGTAAAATTGACTACTGTTTATAGTCCCAGTTTTGCCATTACTCATTAAATGAAGACAGGATTAGGGGCCTGGTTTGGTTTGTGGCTGAAAGTAAACCTTTTAAAAAGTCCCATTATGAGCTTAATTTTAATAGGCATTGGCTTTATCACAGCTGTTCGGTTACTGGAAAGGACAGCTTTGGAGTCCCACATTCCCAGTCAGGTTGACATTTCAGTGCAGAAGAATAGGATTGCTGCTCTGACGGAGTCTTTTAGATTAGGCAATAACCAGGGCCTTAGCTGTCCCCTTAAGTAGGCGCAACAAACCTCATGCTAATAATTGAAGATCAGCATAAATTAACGTAACTGGCAACTAATCATTTGATTATTTATTTTGATTGTTGTTTATGGGACCTGTGCTGTTTTTTCTTATGTTGCAAAACTGACCACACTTTTAAAAAGTGCTGCATTGGCTGTGAAACACAGACACCTCAGAGTCCTAACAGGTGATATATAAATGCATGTTTTTGAGTGAAACGTGTGATGAATACCCTAGATTTCTTAGAGGTCATTTGAGTGTAATTACTAATTAATGTGTTTTGTGTTGGAGGCAGAACCCATGAGAAGCAGAATTGAGAATGCCGTAACTCATATAGACGTACACAACTCATTAAACCTGTTTTTACTTGAAAGATCAAATGGTTTCTCAGTATCCTAAACCATCGTGTTCATTAATGCACCAATGTATCATTTATTAAAAACAATATATTGAGTACATATTGTCTCTACAAGATCTTGTTGTTTCTCATTTTTGTCAGACCTCCATGTTGGTATTAGTCACTATAATTTTTTTTTACTGTGCTTACAGTGGTGAAGTCCTGTTAACAGGCTCCTATTTTGTGAAATTACAGGTTCTAACCACCAGGTGGCAATGTATTATCTTCATCTCACCAGTTCAAAATGTTTTCTGAATATTGAATATTCATCTCTTTTCTAAGTAGAATTTCTTTGTGCAAAAATAAATGAACTGTTCCACATAACATAATAAAAATTATATAGCGAGTTGCCTTTTTTTAATAAGTTATCATTGGTCCAGATCTTCAGGTCTGTTGGACACCTGACAGAAGAGCCAAGATATACATGTGGACCCCACAAAAGTTCTGACACACTGACCTCTGTGGGAATTGCCCCGGAAGTTTGATCTTCTGACAGGCAATTCTCCTGTTTTCCAGGAACCTTTTTAACTAGAGTTGGAACCTTTTCGGTTTGTTCCAACTTATTTCATTTTAGGAAATGTTAGACAGAAAATTCCTCTTCATCAAGCTGCAGAAAATCTATAGATATGATCCCAAAGTCCTTCTCAGTGACAGCCCTGATTCCCCCACCACCCCCGCCCTGCAACCCCCTGCCTTTCCCCACTGACACCTGGCTACATCATATACCACTAATACCTTGGAATCCCAATTTTCACACCCACCCATTCCAACCTGGCTATCCCTGATCTGGCTACTCATCCAACCATGTCCGTTTACCCACTTCCTTTCATTCACAGTGGACGTTTTAAACTTCCATTACAGCAGTCAGTGCCATAAAAAGGGGCATGTTCAGCCTTCTGTACCCTCCCCTCCTGCCACATAGCTCCACTATAGCGATGAAACTCTTTGATTGAAAGTACCCACCACATTTCTGGAAAAGCCAGGTTTGGAAGACAGCCAGAAATGCAGAGCAGTGTGAGAATGGACATGATTAGGAGAAGAGCTTCCCCAGAAGATTTTGGGGCATGGTTCCTTCAAGGTCTCTGAAACAAACAGGTGTTCCACTTGTCTGAAGCAGCACTGTTAGTTCTACACAAACTTTTGTTTGAAGCACATGTACTGTGCACAACTCTCTTTAGTACCTAAATGGTTAAATTACACTGAGCCTGGATTTTAAGCCCGTACCCACTTCCTGAAAGAATAGGAACTAGTTAAATTTTACTACTGAGTTTCTCTAATGATTCTGATTTTACGTAGTTTTTTTTTTGCTTGCTTCCAAATTATTTTTTTTTTTCATCTTTTTGACGATTTTTGAAAAAAGCGTACTAATTACTGATACCTGAAACGGAAGGGGGTGAAATGGAGAGAATCAGTGTCCTTCCTCATCCGAATTTGATTTTTTTGAAAAAGGAAAATAATTTGAAATGTTGAGTTCAAGCCTTTCAGGAATTTTAAAGAAAGGAAAATGGAAGATTTAAAGCAGACAAAGATTTCCTTTGGTACCCTGCCATCTTCCCAGGGAAGTATGTGTAAGTGGTGAATTGAGTGAGACAGCAAACTGTAAAAAGTTACTGAATGAGAGTGAGCATCAGCAACATGAAAACACAAAAGAGCTTTTTTAAAAAAGCGAGCATATTTGACATAATACGCTCACCAATCCCAAATCCAGATCGGCCATGGCCGTTAGGGATGCTGAGCAGCAAGAAAGGTTGTTTAAAAGGCTAGCCTCCGTTGCTATCTTAAAGCCCTCCAGTCCAACTCCCCCCCACCTTCCCCATTCAATTCTTATTCTGATATATGTTAATACCCCATCCATCCCTGTGGTTCATTATAGCTCTATGCCAACTTAGTGCCAACTCATTCTACCTCCCATCATCATTTGTCCTATAAATAGAAACTAATGTTCTAAATATCTATTACAAATTTCACTGTGTAAGTATATAAGTAATACATATGAAGCATTCTCATTCATAACAGCCCATTCAATACATAATTTTATGTATTACATAATTTCTTTTATGAACAAATAACAGTGTTCATTAACCACAAAGACAGCTAAGAAATTTAACCTCTGAGATGGCAGTAAAACTGTGAACTTTTAGCCCCTTGCTTTGGTAATGATTGCACCATGGACAGCAATCATGCATTAATAATGCTATAATGATAACATTGGGAATTTTGTCAATAAACAGCTGTAGAAGTGCTGGAACAGATTATTTTTCAATTCAGTCGCAGGCAATCTTTTTTTCAATATTTACAGGGCAGTGCATTTAAATAGCTTGCCATTTCTATGTATGTTAATGTATTGAAAAGCAGTTCAGAGAAAGTTTATTCGGCTAATACATGGAATGAGGAAACACTAGACAGACTAGGCATGTATCCTCTGGAGTTCAAAAGAGTCAGAAGTGACTCTTGAGGTGGATGTTAAAAGGATGTTTCCACTTGTTGAAGAATCTCGAACTCGAGTTCGAGTCACAGTTTAAAAATAAGTGATCGCTCATTTAAGATGATAAAGGTAACAAGGAGATAATTACAGCAATTTGTAGCAAAAGGCCATATAAAACTATACTTAGAGAGATGCAGCAGAATACATTGTCAATGAACCCAATTTGATCAAACTGCATTAGAAAGATGAAAGAAGTGTGAATGTTTGGAATTTCCTTCAAAAGGCGGTGAATGCCGAATCTTGAAATGTTTTTAAAAGCGGTGGTAGATTCTTGATTACTAAGCGAATGAAAGATTGTTGGGATAATGCAGGAAAGAAGAGTTGAGGATTAGATCAGCCATGATCTCATTGAAGGGCAGAACGGGCTCAAAGGGCTGAGTGGCCTATTCTTGTTTTTTGTTTATGTTTAGTGAAAAATTCAATTACTCTAATATTCTAGTGTTTTTAAGTTTGACTGTATTCTTCTCATTGTTTATCTAGATACATTTTGATGGCTGGAACTATGATTATGATTACTGGATTGATGCTGATAGTCCTGATATCCATCCTGCAGGCTGGTGTGCTAAAACTGGACACCCTCTTCAACCACCTATCAGTAAGCTCCATCTATGAAATATTTTTCTAATAAAATAAGTAAAAGAAGCTCAACAAAACAATATACCTCAACTTTCCCTTTGCAGATGGCCATTTGTTAAATCACACATCTCTGGTCTCACAAGCAAGCCTCCAGCGTTCCTTAACTCTGATCGTATCCCCAGTGTTTTCTTACCCTGTGCCCAAACGTTCTCTACTGTCTTTGTCCTGTTCCAACCCAAGTAACACCTTGAAGCTTCCAAACTATATTGACAGCTCAGTTCCATTCACATAGTTACGAGGCTGAGGCCCCCCCAACCCCCACATCATTTACATGTCCTCTCACCTGCAGACCATGTTGTTAATTTGATCAGTTATCATTTGGTCATCTGCAACATATTATTTAAATTAGACTATTAAAGTTGGGCTCCTGTGGTGCAGTGGTAGTGTCCCTACATCTGAGACCAGGTACCCATGTTCATGTCCCACTTGCACCAGAGGTGTATAATTGTGTGTCTGAACAGGTTGATTAGAAAATATCTTTTAAGGTTGGCAGAGTATCTATATCCCTGCTTTTGCCTGTGATTGTTTCCAGTATGCTCCCTGGCACCTTCTCCACATCGACAATAACATTTATCTTGTGTAACAAATACATCTGGAAATCTGATAGCTGATGGTTGGCAGTAATATAAGATTATGCTTGATCAAATCACTTGTATCACTGCTGGGTAATGGTCATCCCAACAGGGAAAAACAAAATAATGTTGTTCCAGCTGTGTTTGTGAACGTATTTATCATCTTTTGGGGTATATTTAATATGAGTATAGTTATACATGTTCCCATTTTGCAGTTTTTACGTTTGATTGTGCAAAGTTTGGCCTTTGGCATTGAAGACATCTTGCATCACTATTAAAATTGCAACTCTCCCAGGTTTAATGAAACTGGATAATCTTGGGAAATATTCATAGGCTACTATCTGAAGGTCACTGGCCAGGAGATTGAAAAATAATCATAATGTTTGAACTGACATTTTATTTTGGATAATATATTTTCCAAAGCACATTAACTTGTGTTATATGTAGAAAATATAAGAATAATTTCAGCAGAGTCTTTGATTCAGGATTAACAATATTAAGATAGTAAATCTTGAGGATTCATTATTTCTTGAACTTTGCCATTGTTCAAAGTAATCACAGACTGTATTATCAAACCTTTTTGTTTTTCTTTTGAAGTAGTTTTGGATTCACTGAATGTCCATCTTGAAAGTGAAATATCTAACATACATCACACTTTTGATACCCTGGGTTCTGTGTCACATTTCAAAGGAAGGAGTAACCTAGTGAATGTAGACAATGTCAGCACCACAATATATCTTGATTGAAAGTAGATCTGAACGCATTCAGTGCTTCCTTGTAGAAGTATTTTGCTGTTAAATAAACACTCTGTCATACAAGAAAGCAACAATTAGATATTTAATCATTAAGGCAGCATATAAATATAATATATATAGGATCCAGGTGCAAGCTGTTAGGTAGAGTCCTTATATAAAGGGGATATGGTTGAAGAAAGTCAGAGGTCTGACCTATATTGATCAATAATTGAGCTTGAAGAATCAGTCGTGGTTTAGTTTGTCTTTGTGAAATCATCATTTGAGGACCTGGATTAAATAATTCATTATAAGTTTGGCTGGTGTATGACATTGTACTGGAGATTCGTGGAGCATCGTGTTGAGGGTGTGGTTCAACTGTGCTGAAGGTGGATATCTAAGTCCCAGACTTGAAAAGATGACAATATGTTGCAATGCACATTATTGGAAATTAGAGCAAACCTTCACATTCTGGAGGTCAGATATGTGAACATTCATGGAAGATATGTTCATAACTTGGCCAAACAGATTGATTACAACCTGCAAATCCTTCCAATATACCTATGGCAGGCAGGCAGTAAGTGCAGGGTGTCTTCAGATTGGCCCATGCTTGATATGTGCTAGCTGCAGTGCTGCACCCTTCCCACACTAGAAGAGTGCATACACTGGTTCTTGCCACGGACTCTGATGAAGAGTTGCCGGACTCAAAATGTTAACTCTACTTTCTTCCCACTCATGCTGCCAGACCTGCTGAGTTTCTTCAGAAATTTGTTTTTGTTTCCGATCTCCAGCATTGTTTTACTTTAAGGATTGTAGTGATGCTAACTGTGTCAGCTGAAGCTTCAAACCTGCAACTGATGAACTCTGTACTGGTGTAGCAGTTACGGAAGGCTGTGTGGGGTTCTTGGTGTTCCAACTCCAGATGACTCTGCTGAAGAGTTTCCTAACAGCTACTGACGAGGCGATCAGTGGAAAGTTTAGCAGTATTGTCATGATCATGGGAATGCTTCGAGTTGGAAGAGCTCAAAGCCATCTGGAATGTTGACTTTTATAATCTACATGAACCAGAAGAATTTTTCACTAATATCACAAATTATTTTTAAAGCAAAATAGTTTCAATATATACTATATTTATATTTATGAATGTTTTACAAGCTAATTTTAGCAGCCGTCTTTGGGTTGTTTAATCATGTGACTGGACTTAGCAGGAAGTTTCCAAAGCTTCTCAGAAGTCTGTCAGCCAGACAGTCTATATCTCATGTACTTCCTGATGGAACTGGAATGCTAACTGTTGCGTCGAAAATTGCCTCAGAACTGGATCATTCCCAAAAAATTCTCAATCTGATAGAATTACGTTATCCCTATCCTATAAGATGATGCGTTGATGATATCCCACTTGACCTCTAACAGTTGGCCACTGTCCCTCCACCGCCACGACCACTTCAAGAAGCTTGATCACATGTCTCCCATAGTGTTGAATACAGCTGTCCTTTGCTTGTTCAGTTTTGAAATAGTGGTCACTTAAGGTGTCAATGCTGCTTTGTAGTATCTACTGACAATCTCAAATCCCCTGACTCCTGGCTCTAACTGAAAACTCTGACTCATAAAAAGCAGACAAAGCCTTATTTGTGCTGTCTTCAAGTAGTCCACCTTCATTTGTCAAAGCAGGAATTATATTTCAGCAATATGCGTCATAAGATGCTTGCAGAAATTTTAAGTTGTCTCTGACTCCTGAATTGCCAAGTAGCCAATTAACCACTCCATAAAGAAATTCCAGAATGCTAACTCCAGCTTTGAACTTTGTACTCCATCTTAAAACTAAGGACACTGATAAACTGGTATCCTTGGTTGTTTTGTACTTAAGCTGTTGCTACTTGAATAATATTGTTATTCTTGTTGATCTTCCCTTTGTATATTTAAGTATACCTGTATTGTGAATTTATCTCCCTATCTCCCCACTGTCCCCACCCCTACAACAACACCAACATGTGTATGAAATAAACTCAGCTTCTGTTTTAAACTTTAAAGTAGTATAGTCATTGTCCTTACACAGAGGGAGAGAGGAAATACACTCCACTGTTTACAAAACGGGGAAAAACTAAATCACAATCTACTGACAGTTGATGAGAATAGGAAGAGAGATTTGTTTCAAAACTTTCAATCTGTTTATAGCAGTAATGTGTTTTGTAATTCTGACTTGGTAACTGGTACAGCAATATTAGTGCAATAGATAGCAAGAACTGCAGATGCTGAAGTAAAAGACAACACAGTGTGGAGCTGGAGGAACGAGCAGGAAAGTTGACGTTTCTCAAGATTTCTGAAGAAGGGTCCCGACCAGAAATGTAAACTTTTCTGCTCCTCTGCAGCCTGGCCTGCTGTGTTCCTCCAGCTCCACACTGTGTTGTCAATATTAGTGCAAGTTTTTTTTTTTGTTTATCATCGTTGGCTGATTTTCAATTAGGGAAAAACCAAGACATTGTCTATATGGCTAATGACATGACTGCAAACAAGTTACTTCTTTTAATCATCCTTTAACAGACAACATCCATTAGGCAAAACAAAACTAATCATATTCTATTAAAGCTATAGTTTCTTCAGCTAGAAACACACAAAATCTCTTTCAATGCTATCTAGAAGCAGAATAATTGACATGCTTTAATGAAGCTTCCTTTACTTAATTTAGCAGTTTAACCTAACATGTTCTCTCGCACAAGCTGGTATCAATGTGGGATTATAGTTTCCCATTTGTCTACATTTTTACAAGTCTTTGGCATTCATTTAGTTATGATATTTAAATGAGTGAGAGAGAGTGTTAGATCATTCAGCTTCTGTAAATCTTTGAAAGCAGTTGAACCTGCAGGCACAGTTTTTAGTCCTTTCCGTTGCTTGATAATCTATTTTCCTGACTCCTACATGGAACAAACCTTTCTGTTAGACGATGGATCAAATCAAACCGGTTTTCTTCCTGCCGCTTTTCAAAAGAACTGGAATATATTTCTGAAATCCAAAGGGGTGTACAGAGATGAATGAAAGACTCTGAAAGGACAGTGCCTTGATTATCCTCCAATGTCACAAGTGACTTAACAATTGAGTCAGGTGAGCAAGTGGTCCATATAAAACAGGAAGATTTCCAGTCTAACTCACAGCTTCTTGACAGTGGTTTAGCGTTACGTGGCATAATTCCTCTGATTTACAGAAAGGAAGATTCATGCTGAATTTGTTTTAACGATTTGTATTGGGTATTTCTGTTTGGAGAAAAATGCAGTAGAGTTATAAAATGTAGAATATTCTGCCAGCTCAAAAGAATGAGTCTTATTTTTGCTTTCTGAATAGTGATTACATTCAAAGGAGTAAAAGCTAATATACTTTTCATTATTCAGTCAGAATCTAAACCCTGATACTGCATGTACTGCACTATAAAAATGTTGATTGACAGATTGTAGATTTAACAGTTGGATTTTTTTTTGCTGCAAACAGGCCCATTAGACTTGGTGGAAGCTTCTGAGCAAGGAGGATGTCCCACTCCAGGATGTAAAGGGATTGGACATATAAAAGGAGTGAAACATTCAGGTCATCACAGGTAAAAGAGCAAACTATGTGTTTGAGAGAAAAGGAAAAATAAATCTACTTCCAATATATTCATGTTCAATATGGTGTGCCAGATATTTTGAGCACAAAATGTAAGCTGACATTTTATTGCAACACATGCACAGCAGCATACAATCAAAGTATCCATCTTTCAGATGAGACCTTAAAGCTGCGTATGTTGAAACCATATATATGCATGGTATACTGCTTAAATTTACTCTTCCCCCACCCTCCTGATTCTGCTATGCTACTGAACTCCTCGTTTCCACAGTGTTTCTGTTCTGCGCATGTGCAATTCTTTTGCATGTAACACCATCAGAATTCTGCATAATGCTATAGAGATTCTAGAATTGTGCACACGTACAGTTACATGCAACATTGGGTGTCAGCAGACACAAAGGATGTAAAAACAAATTTCATATTTCAGTTTTGAGGATAAGCAGGGGATTTATCCTGGTGCCCTGGACTATATTTATTACGTGACCAACAGCCTACACGGTTTATCTGATCATTATCACATCTGATGCATGTAAACAGAATGTCATCTTTCTACATGACAGCACTGGGTATACTTCACACTGTACTTAATTAGCCAACATTTCAGGTTATGAAAGGCACTAAATAAAATGCTAATATGTATATTATCTGTGTCTTGGTAATGTTATCAAGTGGAAGTTGTTGTATAAACGGCACTCTTATTTTATGTAATTTTATTTAATAGCATGATGATGTAGAAAACTGTAATTTGGTCATGCAATTGAAACACTCTAGTGACATTGAGCATAATAAAATTCATTTTATCAAGAGTGCAGAGTAATTTGACCAGGCTTAATAGTAATATGCATTGTTTGCAAGCCAGTGAGGCATCGGTGATAATTGGTATGTAATTCGCCATATTTTAGGAGTTTTTAAGGCAATGTTCTGAAGGAAAATTGCTTTCTATCATTTAGCTTTTTTTTTAGTGTCATCCTTTTAAAACAAAGCATTTATAGTATGCTCAGAGAGAGTAGGAACTGCCGATGCTGGAGTCTGAGATAACAAGGTGTAGACCTGGAGGAACACAGCAGGCGAGGCAGCATCAGAGGAGCAGGAAAGCTGACGTTTCAGGTCTGGACCTTTCTTCCGAAATGGGGGAGGGGAAGGGGAAGGGGACACTGAAATAAATAGAGAGAGGGGGAGGCGATGATGGAGGGTGGATATCCCGCAACTCATCCCTCACACCCCTTCCCTGCAATAACAACAAAGATAGAATTCCCCTCGTCCTCATGTATCACCCCACCAACGTCCGTATTCAACGCATCATCCTCCGCCACTTCCGCCACCTGCAATCTGACCCCACTACCAAGGACATTTTTCCCTCCCCTCCCTTATCTGCCTTCCGGAGGGACCGCTCTCTACGTGACTCCCTCGTCTGCTGCACACTCCCCACCAGCCCAATTACCCCCGGCACTTTTCCCTGCAACCACAGGAAGTTCTACACCTGCCCCTACACCTCCCCCCTCACCTCCAGCCCGGGCCCCAAGAAAACCTTCCACATTAAATGGATGTTCACCTGCACATCTGCCAATTTGGCATATTGTATCCGCTCTCCTCTACATCGGGGAAACCAAGCGGAGGCTTGGAGACTGCTTTGTGGAACACCTACGCTTGGTTCATGACAGATGACTGCACCTCCCAGTCGCGAACCACTTCAGCTCCCCCTCCCAGTCCTTGGACGACATGTCCATCCTGGGCCGCTTCCTGTGCCACAATAATGCTACCCGAAGGCTGCAGGAACAGCACCTCATATTTCACTTGGGAACCCTGCAGCCCAATGACCTCAATGTGGACTTCACAAGCTTCAAAATCTCCCCACTCCCGACCTCATCCCAAAACCAGCCCAGCTTATCCCCGCCTCCTTGACCTGTCTGTCTTTTCTCCCACCTATCTGCCCCTCCCACCTCACTGACCAACCCCCATACCAACTCCCTACCTATACTCACCTTTATTGGCTCCATCCCTGCCTTGACCTGCCCATCTTCTCTCCACCTGTCTGCTCCTCTATCCACCTTCCATCATCGCCTCCCCCCTCTCTATTTATTTCAGAGGCCCCTTCCCCTCCCCCATTTCTGAAGGAGGGTCCAGACCCAAAACATCAGCTTTCCTGCTCCTCTGATGCTGCCTGCCCTGCTGTGTTCATCCAGCTCTACAACTTGCTATCTATTTATAGTATGCTGTTAGTTTCTTTATTGAGCATAGCTTTTGACTTAAGTGTTCCCTTATCGTCGGATTTATATGCGATATTTGGATTATTTGATGATGAATGAAACCAAGAAATCCTAGCTTTTGCAGTTCCACTGATTTAGAGGAAGTTGGTCTCACCAGATGTATTTGTTATTTAATTATTCTTTCATGCAATGTGGTAGTCTCTGGTAAGGCCAATATTGTTACCCATCCCTGACTGACCTTGAACTCGGTGCCTTGCGGGGCTATTTCAGAGGAGTGGTGAACTCTTGTGTTACTGAGGGTGTGGAATCACATGTTGATCAGACCAGGTAACAGTGATAGATTTTCTTCCTAAAGAACCTTGATAAACATAATGTGTTTTTACAACATTCAGTGGTAGTTTCATGGCCATCATTCCTGAAATTAACTTTTATCCCATGTTGGGATGTGCCCATTAATCCTGGCGTCTAGAGATATTGTGACTTTCTCCATGGCAACATCAAGGTGTCATAATTTTAGGCAAGATTTCTCCCTCAAGTGTTGACAATTTAGGTTATGTCATCAAGGACAATAGGAAGATTCCACCCCTGTGTATTAAAGCACCATCCAACGCATCATCCTCCGACACTTCTGCCATCTGCAATCCGACCCCACCACCAAAGACATCTTTCCTTCCCCACCCTTATCTGCTTTCCGGAGGGACAACTCTCTCCGTGACTCCCTTGTCCGCTCCACACTCCCCTCCAGCTCCACCACACCCGGCACTTTTCCCTGCAACCGCAGGAAGTGCTACACCTGTCCCCATACGTCCTCCCTCACCCCCATCCCAGGCCCCAAGAAGACTTTCCACATCAAGCAGATGTTCACCTGCACATCTGCCAATGTGGTATACTGCATCCACTGTACCCGGTGTGGCTTCCTCTACGTCGGGGAAACCAAGCGGAGGCTCGGGGACCGCTTTGCAGAACACCGGTTCGCAATAAACAACTGCACCTCCCAGTCGCGAACCATGTCAACTCCCCCTCCCATTCCTCAGACGACATGTCCGTCCTGGGCCTCCTGCAGTGCCACAACGATGCCACCCGAAGGTTGCAGGAACAGCAACTCATATTCCGCTTGGGAACCCTGCAGCCCAATGGTATCAATGTGGATTTCACAAGCTTCAAAATCTCCCCTCCCCCTACCGCATCCCAAAACCAGTCCAGCTCGTCCCTGCCTCCCTAACCTGTTCTTCCTCCCACCTATCCCCTCCTCCCACCTCAAGCAGCACCTCCATCTCCTACCGACCAACCTCATCCCGCCCCCTTGACCTGTCCGTCCTCCCTGGACTGACCTATCCCCTTCCTAACTCCCTACCTACACTCACCTTTACTGGCTCCATCCCCGCCTCTTCGACCTGTTTGTTTCCTCTCCACCTATCCTCTCCTCTATCCCTCTTCTATCCGCCTCCCACTCTCTCCCTATTTATTTCGGAACCCCCTTTTCTGATGAAGGGTCTAGGCCCGAAACGTCAGCCTCTCTGCTCCTATGATGCTGCTTGGCCTGCTGTGTTCATCCAGCCCTGCACCTTGTTGTCTTGGATTCTCTAGCATCTGCAGTTCCTACTATCTCTATATCATTAAAGCACAGATTGCCAGTCAATTTACATCTGAGAGGAATTCATAACTTGCATTTAGTGTTCTGGAACCGTGACTTTGGATAATTCCACAATTATTTGGAAGAAATTCATAATGGATGCTTTTCAATTCTTTACATTATTTCTAAAAAGATTCAGAATGAAGATATGATCAGTGCTGAAAGTAATTAGATAGTCATGGAATCCATGGTGTTCACATCTGCTATCCCTATCACAGTGCTTCCCTGTCCTAGTAAGGTGCATATCTCACACTTGACGCTGAGTGAAGTGCATTTAACGTCTCAATTAATCTGGTGAATGATGGATTGGCCTAACTGGTGTGATAGGTTAAAGTTGAGTATGTTGTTTTGATTTAGAAAGTGGAAATAAATCAACCTTTTGACAATGAAAGGAAAAGCTCCTTGTTATTCTGAAATAACTACTTGTTCTGTCCGTGTTGAATATAATGAAAAGCAATGTCTGGCCAGATTGCGCCAGCTTTATTTCTCCTGTCATGTATTGAGCTATTAAAGGTGCATTGTGGTGGCTCACAAAAGAGGCATGAATGTCTTTTATATGGCTATAATTTCCTTAGCTGAATGTTGGTCTTTACTGAATATGTACAGTGCTAGTGAGTTATGAAAAAATTACTGTCTAGGAAGATAGACTAAATTGTAATGCCAGCTGCACATTGCAAGTCTGGATTTCTGGTTCCAATTCTTTTCCTGTTCTCTTCTCAAACACTGATTATTCTTGCATGATCACTTTTTTGTTTAATGTCCATTTAACTCCCGCAAACACTATTCTTTCTTTTTATTTCTCTTAAATATAACCTGAATTGCACTCTTGCTGTATAGGCAAGTGCGGGGAAGGAAAGCAATTATTCCTCCTCCGCTCAAAATCCTCCCCAGGTTTTAAAAAAATAAGATCGATTTTATCTTGCAAGTGTTCTGATAGACAAAGCACAGCACCTGCTGATAGTTGTACTGAGGCATTTTGGGGTTCATGTCTTGCTTTGGTATTCTCATGGTGCTGCATGATCCAAACAGGCACCTTATGCAGCTACCCAGCTTTGGGCTATATTGGGCATCTCTAATGTTGTGTTGACCTGTACTTAGGTCTAGTGAGGAGGATGCAAAAACAGAGAGGAGCATTCTGGACTGGAAGCAATCTAGTGTATTCGTGTGGTGAACTGGACATCACAAAAAGCCACTAATGCAGAACCTCTTCTGTTATCGTTTTTTATCATTCATGTATCCATCAGGAGTCTCCATATATGCTGCTAGTTAGACTACTTGATGGGAAATCACTTAGATCTGTCTGCTAGGGGATCCTTTGTCTTTTAAATTTGCACAGTAAAGAAGCAGACAGTCCAACCACCCAAGAGATTAACTTTAACTTTAATAACAATAACAGAAACATTGAGATAAGTCTGTTGACCTATTTTAAAACTATTAATAGTGCCAATGGTGCCAAATTCTCCTGGTTAAAATTGAAACTGTTTTCCACCTACAGTGAAAATTTCTCCCCGTCTGATGGATAGTGTGCTTTTGTGATCCCCGAATTGTTTCCTGAGTTCCCCAAACTACAGTCTCTCATCCCTTGTCAATCGCCTTTGAAAAATATAGCGCTTGAGTCTTTGTGTCCCCTTTAAAGACTGGTGTTTCAAATTCAGATAGAATTCATTACATTGAAGGTTTAAAATGCTGGTAATATGGTTTATGGTTTTAATTCTATTTAAGCTTATTAACAGTATCTTTAATTATAAATTGTAAAGTTTTACTTATAAAATATATAGCTTGCTCAGTGATGTTATGTATATTTCAGATTTTGCCCAAAGGTACCAAGAAAATTGAACTTAGTGCTGTTAGTTTCTGAAGAATTACAAAATTGCTATTAATATTCAGTAAATATATTCTTGGTGATTTGAAAATAAACATATAATATGAAATAGACTGGCTGATTTGTTACCTTTTATATCTTGAAGGAATCAATGCATGTTAAAGAGAAAACTAGATTCTCTGCATTTAGGAAATACTTAATTAAACTAACAAAAGCTGTTGATAAATATTGATTAATGAAGAATAATAGTTTACAATTATTAAGGCACAAAGTTTGCTTAGTTGTAAAGTCTATGCCTGGTCCTGAAACAGTTGAAGCAAAGTGAAAGAATGTAGGGAATTATCTTTTGCAGGTGACAAATGCAAGTTGCATTGAGATGCAACTTGACTTGAGCCTTTTAGCTTCATTGTCAAAAAGAGATATCAACTATGACTCAATCATTACAATACTAGTAAAGGACGATAGATGAGTAATGGAAAAAGAAATCACTCATATGAAAAGTGCAACAAAGTCTATTGGCAAAATTTATTTCTCAACAATTTTTAACAAAAAGCTAAAGTTATTTACCATTGTTTGCCTGTCTGTGCAAGTAAATTAGCCACAATGTGGAGATGCTGGTGTTGGACTGGGATGGGTCAGAAGTCACATGACACCAGGTTACAGTCTAAGAGAAATGACTGATCCTGATGTAGGAGCAGCATTTTGAAAGCTTGTGATTTCAAATAAACCTGTTGGACTATAACTTGGTGTTCTGTGACTTCTGACCAAATAAATTAAAATTTTAATAAAATGCTAGAAATAATTCATTGTACTACTTGACAGTGTAGCTTTCTACTCTAAATGCGACAGTTAAAAAATACATCCTTTGTTATTTTGTGAATAATTTTTGATGTGCTGCCATCTTTATGTTCCATGTTTAAAATTTGAAGGTAAGAAATATAAATGTGTTGGGATGTATTTGATCCTCTGAGAATTCCATTTCTGGAGAATTCAATGCTCCCAATGGCAGTACTTTCAATATTGTCAGTCCAGTAGAAAATCCTATTTTGTAGTTAGTAAGCTAGGCAAAAATCTGTGTGGGGTTGGGAGGTAGGCAGAGTGCTGATCATCTAAGTAAACCAATCCTTGTTATATGCGGGGGATAGGAGCACAAACTTGCCTGCAGACTCTGCTACCGTGTTACTCTCCTACCGACCACAATGGACTGTGTGAACAGACTGAAGGTGTCTATGAGGAAAAAAATAAGGGGTATGGAGCCAATCTTGCGAGTGTGCAGGTGCACAGGTAGAGAATCAATGAAAAATGAAGAGTGAGGGTACTACAATCTGTTCAGATTTATCACTGACTTGGAAACATTTAAGGTGCAGCAGGAAGACATTTGGCATAAATTTTTAAAGTGGATATTGTGTGTAAGGAACTTGCTGGAGTTTTTTGAAGAGGTAATGGGAAGGATTGATAAGAATGACGCTTTTAACCAGGTATATGTGGATTTCTTAACAACATTTGATAATCTCTGACCGCTGACTTATGAGAACATTTATATCGTGACCTACAAAGGGACAGTGGCAACATGGGTACAAAATTGGCTGAGTGATAGAAAGCAGAGTGTGCTGGTCTATTGATATTTTTTGAGTTGGTAGAAGATTTGTAGTGGAGTTCCTCAGGAATCAGCACTGGGACCCTTGCTTTTCCTGATGTATATTAATGATCTGGATCTAGGTGTGCAGGGGACATGTTCAAAGTTTGCAGATGACTCACAACTTTGGAAGAATTGTAATTTGTGAGTAATATAGTATAATATGGAACTTCAAAAAGACATTGATAAGTTGATTGCAAGGTTCCATGCAAAGAAGTGTGAGGTGATGCACTTTTGTCGGAAGAACACTGCATGATAATATAAAATGGGAGTACTGTTGTAAAGAGGGTGCAGAGCAGAGGGACCTGCATGTATATGTGGACAGAGCATTGAAGGTGGAGAGAGCAGTAATTAAAGCATTCAGAGTTCTCTGCTTCATAAATGGAACATAGAGTACAAGAGCAAGGAGGTGATGTTGAGCTTGTTAGATCTCAGCTGGAGAATTGCTACAGTTGTAGGCACCTCATTATAGCAAAGATACAAGCCCACTGGAGAGAGTGCTGAGGAATTTACTGGAATGGCTCTAGGCATGAGATATTTCGGCTTTAAGGATAGAATGAAGAATTTGGGACTGTTCTCCCTGGTGAGAAGAAGGCTGAGAGATCTGATTGATGGTTTCAAAATCGTGAATGGGCTGGACAGAGTAGATGGAGGTTGTTTTCACATGTAAAAGAAGCTGTAGAAGAGCCAATGCAAATACAGAGGGCTGATGACTGGTCTCCTCCTGCTGCGTAATAATTCTGAGATTCTGCCTTTATTGTTTTCTGGTTCCCAGAATTCAAAACAATAGCATTTGAAACTTCAGCATTTGGAGTCTCAAGTGTATTTCTTTTTGTTCTGCACGCATTGCAAAAAGTGATGAGGAAAGGAGGAACAGAAAAGAATGAGTAAAATTGAATGTGTGAAAAATTCTTATCACATGGCCAGTAAGAATGAGATGGATGGTTATTGTGTTAGACAGAATCCATATGGATAGGTTTAAGAACTAGGAAGGGAAATTGTATCCTGTATATGTAAGTCACAAAACATTGGAGAGAACATTGAGCTGGAGATCTATGGTTAAGAGCATTTTCAAGAAAAACAAAGGATTGTAACATTGGACATATTTAAGGAGGATCAGAACAGCAGAATGTTGCAAGTTGGAGCATTCAAGCTTCACCTGCTGTTGCTGTGCTAATTGTATTGATGCATGATAACCCTTGGGTTATGCAGGGGTCATAGCTCAAACATTGATCTAATTATTTGAAGAAAACTATTGTTCAGCTGGCAATGATTTCCTTTTTACAGTCGTTTGGATATCTATATCTTAATATTAATATATGAATATATCCTGGCTGTTGATTGCTTTTACAATAGAGTTTGGAATGACTATACGTAACATCCTGTTTTAGGCTTATGGATTTTTGAATAGAACGGGTATTCTGCTGAGGGAGTGTGGGTGTGTGATGAACAAGGAGGTGTGGAGGGTGAATGGAACACTGGCATTTGCAGACCAGCTGAAATTTGAAGAAAACTATTTCTCATCAGCACTAACAAACTGCGGTACAGAAAGAAAACACATGCCGCTCTCCTTGATTATTTTTAATCCATCTGTTCAGTCATGTTGACACACCTCTGGAACAGGTGGGCCTTACCTCTTTTATAATGTAGCTGCTGTGATTATTTTGGAGGGAAGGCTTTGATTTGGAAACCGAGTTGAAAACACTGCACTTAAATTGCATCCTCCTGATTATATTGACTCCACAGGAAATGCCATGGGCACTTCAGCAAGTAATTAACTGGATCCCTGAAATAAGTCAGGCACAGCATTAAATTCAGCAGCACTTGCCTGTAACAACTTGGATAGCATTACGTCCCAAGAACGATAACTTTGTAAAGATAGAGTGTGATCATTCCTGAGGATAGTATTTGTATTTCATATTAAAATAATTTTGTAATTGATTCCTTAATCCAGCTGTTTTACTACTTTCTGCTCCATTCTGCAATGCTTTGCTGTTTCTGTTCTTTGGAAAGCCTAAAAATATAGTTAAGCTAAAAATATATGCAATCATGTAAACTTGTTTGTCTCCTTAACTACTTTAGTTGTCCTGAATGCTTCTGTTTCTTTGTTTTATGTCTAATCATGGGGCATTAATGTTGCTAACAAGCCAGTATTTATTATTTATCGTTGCTTGTGAAAAAGTAGTGGTGAACTGCCGCCTTGCACTGCTGTGGTCATTTTAAATCAATAAACATATGGATCAGGAGCAGGAATTGGCAATTTAGCCACTTGAGCCTTCTCTGTCATTCAATTGCTTGATAGCTGAGGTTATTCGAGTCTCAAATCCACATTTTAGCTACTCCTGATAATCTTTCAACTCCTTAACAAAAATCTACTTGTCTCTGCCTTAAAATATTCATGGACTTTGTTCACACCACCTTTTCAGGGAGAGTTCTAAAGGATCTCAACCCTCTCAGAGAAGGAAAAAGCCTAATCTCTGTCTTAAATGGGTTACCCCTGATTTTTCAACAGCAACTACTAGTTCTAGAATCTGCCATAAGTGGAAACATCCACCGTGTCAAGACCCCTCAGGATTTTACGTTTTAATCAAGTCACCATTAATGCTTCTAAACTCCAGCAGATACAAGTCTAGCTTTTTGCTCAAAAGTAGCCCATTTCTAATAGACTTTGTCTGAATTGCCTCCAGTGCATTCACATCATTCCTTCAAGGTGAGCAACACTGGGGGGGAAAGAAATAATCCAGATGCAGCTTCACTAGTACTCTGTATAACTGAAGCAAACCCTTCCCACTTTTGTAGTCCATTTCCCTCATGATTAATGATAACATTGTTAGCTTTTCTAATTAATTGCTGTACTTGCACACTAACCTTATGTGATTCATTCAAAGGCTCTTCTGTTCGTTCTGCCAGAGTGCACAACCTCTTATTCTCCCACATTGTTATTATTCCATCTGCCAAGTGTTTGTTCACTCGTTTAGCCTGCCTGTGTGTCTCTGCAGACTCATTGTGTCTTCCTTACCACTAACATTCCTCCTGTTTTAGTTCATGATATTTATGACACAAAAATATCTTCAATGTTGTGATAAAACTGGTGTAGAGAAGTCTTGGCATGAAGGAAGAAACACAAAAAAGTTATTCTAAGTGACGTGTCTAGAACGAAATAGGAAATTCAGCCAAAGTAAGAATTTTTCTTCTGATGAATTGCCTGCCCTTTAAAGGCAGGGTTAAAAATGTCCACACTGATTCATGTGGTCCCTAT
>NW_025967269.1:0-25000 GCF_021869965.1 Rhincodon typus
AATGGCACCAGTCTGCAGGCTTTCCAGGACATTCTGTTCTTAAGTTTCCTTTCTCCAGGTTACTTCGTTTCTTCACAGAATGCTCAGGCAATTCATACATGAACTGCAACGTTTCTTAGTTGTTGGTCAAAGGCAACAGCTCACAGTAATTGGTGGGAGAAAGTAGCTAGCTGGCTTCAGACTTCAGGTATTGTACTGCAGAGAGAGAGAGACCAATACCACCTGTCTCCTGCCTTTCCAGCAGTCCAAAAGCTTTTTCACTGCATTGTTCACACCCACATACTATTCTGCCACCCAGGAACCAATCACAGAGTTGTCCTCAAGCTAATGACCTTTGGCATCCACAACTGGTCACAGTTGCACAGTTTCCCCCACTGCTTGAACAAAGTAGCAGGGTAAACGCCACAGAGTTTCAGTAATTTGCTTTAAAAGTACAGCAATTCCTTCTACAATCCTTGGTTTTAAAATAGTCCTCTTGCATTTCAGTCCACAATCAAAACTCCAGAAAATAAAAATGTTAATGTTTACACCATGTCAGCTTGTTTTGCCCTGACTGAAATGCTCTATTGTTTAACTAAATCAGTGTTTTGCGTAATGGTCTCATATCCTGGTTCAACTTTTCCTGTACATCACAAATAATATAGGTTTACTCACACTGGCATATATCTAGAAATAAACCTACGTAAATAAGTTCAATCTATAATGTATAAATATACCAACATTGTGTTCTGTCTTTTCTTGCTTGCTTTTCATTAGTTTCCTGTAATTTTCCTCTATTGCAATATCACTGTAATTAACCTATTATGTGAATTTACTTTAAACATCAAAAATTTATTGTAAATGCTGAATGATTTGCCTGAGGTACAAGATTCAATCTCCGTGCAGACTCATCTGTTTTTTATTTTTGGACTGGTTAGGCCTATTTAAAAATGTAAAATATGTTAGGAGAGATTAAAAAATGAAAATTTTAAAAAAGAAGATATTTTGTTTCTGTGTTTATTTGCCAGCAGCAAACTGTAAAACAATGATGACTGTCAGTGAGCAAGGAGGTTATGATGAAGCTGTGTAGAACGTTTATTAGGCCATAACTGGAATGCTGTGATATGATTACACTAAAGAGGGTGTATCTCCACTAAAGAGGAGATATATCAGGATGTTGCCTGAGCCAGAGCAATTCATATATAAGAGAAATTAGACAGACTGGGGTTGTTTTCCTGACAGCAGAGAAGGCTGTGGGGGAACTTGATAGAGATGTACGAAGTTATGAGGGGCATAGTTAGGGAGAAATATTTCCCTTTCACAGAAGATTCAATAACCAGGGTGCACAATATTAAAGTAATGAGCAGGGGGTTTAGGTTTGTAACAGAAAAGAGAATGGACTATGGAATCATTAAAGCACTTCTACAAATCCCACAATTGCTTGTAATAAAAATACAATTTAACCAGTCACTAGAAATTAGAAGTAGTGATAATATAGCATTAAGCTTGTTTATGTGTTTGCAATTTATTAAAATTGAATGTAGCAGTCATGAATATTGTCAGATTTGGAAGCATTTTCATCACTGGAATTTTATTTGAATATAATGTATTAAACTTGCTCTTTACCTTGTTAGGCTTTACTAAAGCTTCCGGAACCAATAATATCATGAGAATCCTTTGAACATAGCGAAGTCACAATATTCCCAGAGGAAAATATGGCTGCTGTTTCATAGAGATAGGTGATTGCTGGTGTATTTATTCTGAGAGTCACCACACCTCACACAAGGGGCAAGGTTGAGAAGGCAAGACCTTCATGGTGACCTTAGTGTTGTTGTTGAACCTGTGCTATAGGTGTTACTCTGCATAAACCAGCAAACTGAGCTATGACCATAGCATTTTTCGGGTAGAAAATCTAACTTTTGTCTGCTGTTTTACTGGTTTTTTTTTTCTCCACTCATATTAGATTTCAGTGATATTGCAATTAATGCAGGATTTCTTGATTTTTAAAGTTCATGCCCTTGTTTACTAATCCTTTCATGGCCTCGCCTTTCCCTACTCTAATTTTCTCCAATCTATCAATAGCCAGCAACTTAGAGTACTCTACTTCTGGCCTCCGGAACATTACTCGTTTTAATCACTCCACAGCTATGCTTTCAATTGCCTAGGCCTTAACCCCTCAAATTCCCTTGCTACATTTCTGTGTTTCTCTATCTTGCTTTCCTCCTTTTAAGATACTGCTTGAAGTTTATCTCTTTCACCAAGCTTTTGTAAATTTGATCTCTTATCTCGTTGCATAGCCTGGACCTGTATATCTCTCTTTATTAACGCTCCTCTGAAGTTTATTATATTAAAGCTGCAATAAACATTTGTAGTAATTGCTGTTTTATTGATAATTTAGATAAATTGTAGGACGAATGAAGCCAACATGGTAGGGTTAGCAAAGTTGAGTAACTCTAACAAAAGGAACAATGTGACTTTACACACATATATTCTGTGCATGTATGAGAATCTAGTCATGAGGTGTGAAGGCAAGGGATCCCAACTTTGTGGGTGAATCCCCTACCAAGTACTTGGTAGTAGAGCTCTTGATCCCTCAGTGATCAGGCAAGCCAACGGATGCTATCGAAGGGAGTTGAAGTCATTTTGCTTCCTAATCACTTTCTTGGCAGTTTGGGAAAAAAATCAGTAAGCAATTTTTATTGTCTTGTTCTGCATTTCTTCTGTCTAAAAGATGTCCTGAGTCTTTATTCCAAGTATCTGTACAGGGAATTGAACACCGATGTACGGTAAATGATGAATTTTTCAACTTTTAAGTTGTAAGTTAGTAGTACTTCAGGATGTCATGTGACCATTATACTATGTCCACATGTATGATTCTGTATTCACTTGAAGAGTTGCCACTAATTTTCCATTTTTCAAACATCCCCCTGGAGATGGCCACTGAACTTTTTTCCAAGTGCCAACTGCCAACTTTTTTAACCAGAAACTGCAACTGTCTTACTCACGCAACCTCCATTATGTGGTTGGCTTCCTGTTGTATAGCTGATTAAGAAATTGTCTGCTTTACAAATTTAAATAGTTTAACTGCTGTGATATAGAACGCTGATAATCTTTCCTGCTTATGAAAATTGTAAACATTTCTATTCAAAAATATGTTTTTGCTTCTGACTGAAAATATTTCATAATGCTGTTATTGGAGAGTTTGCAGAACAGTCTGGTTTAATCTATTAATAATTTGGATAATATAAATTGATATATTCATCACGCTAGGAAATCCAGTTTGTTCACAAGCACACAGAATGTAGATTTTCAAGTTAGGGTTCCCAGTTTTTAGCAAGTCTGCAAGGTCGTCAGATTTCTGTAATTTATTGTCACATTTCTTTATTTGTTGAGTAAGTACTATGTTATTTCTATTATTTGTGTTGCATATATTTAATTTGTGCAGCTGATCCAGTATGTTGTAAGTTAAAGGATAATAGGGAGTATATAGATAATTATAGATGAATGTCATTGCAAGAAAATATCTTAAAGTGCTTCATACAATTAGTTTTGGATTGTAGTGATTGTTGTTATGTGGGCAAATAGACTACATTACAATAGTGAAAACACAAAGGCTGTATTGGTTTTAATTTGGCTTGGTGTACCTTGAAATTGTGTAAGACGCTGCATTAATCTTTCATCTTTTTAATACCAGCTGTAGCTGTAAATAACAATGAAATGAATGACTGGTTATTCTGTCCTTTTGTGTGCATTACTTCTCTGATTAATCAAGCTCTTGACAATGATGAAAACATTGGAGTGGACTGAAGAGACAGGCAACTCCCAAGAAATCTTTGCATGGGACAAACTGGTTTACTCTGTCTCAATGTGCAGTCCAAATTATGTTATTGGAAAAAGACATTGACAGAGGTGGGCTTTGGCACTACATCTATTCAAAGTCTTTGTAGAAGCAATGGTCAGAACAGCGTTTGTGGACATAGTCTATTGTTTGGTGGGTGGGTTGTGGTGGACATTCATTGTGAATCATAACATCAGTTAGACTTGCAGGTGACAAACTACTTGCAACAAGCACAGAAGGAGATTACAACAACTAGGACATAAATGAGTAACAAAGAAAATTACAGCACAGGAACAGGCCCTTCGGCCCTCCAAGCCTGCGCTGATCCAGATCCTCTAACTAAACCTATCGCCTATTTTCCAAGGATCTGTATCCCTCTGTTCCCTGCCCATTCGTATATCTGTCTAGATACATCTTAAATGACGCTATCGTGCCTGCCTCTACAACCTCTGCCGGCAACGCGTTCCAGGCACCCACCACCCTCTGTGTAAAGAACTTTCCACGCATATCTCCCTTAAACTTTTCCTCTCTCACCTTGAAATTGTGACCCCTAGTAATTGAGTCCCCCACTCTGGGGGGAAAAAGCTTCTTGCTATCCACCCTGTCTATACCTCTCATGATTTTGTAGACCTCAATCAGGTCCCCCCTCAACCTCCGTCTTTCTAATGTAAACAATCCTAATCTACTCAGCCTCTCTTCATAGCTAGTGCCCTCCATACCAGGCAACATCCTGGTGAACCTCCTCTGCACCCTCTCCAAAGCATCCACATCCTTTTGGTAATGTGGCGACCAGAACTGTACGCAGTATTCCAAATGTGGTTGAACCAAAGCCCTATACAACTGTAACATGACTCTTGTACTCAATACCCCGTCCGATGAATGAAAGCATGCCGTATGCCGCCTTGACCACTCTATCGACCTGCGTAACAGCAGGTATGAACTTTGGAATGACAGTGAACACTGAAATGATAGTGAACATTGATAAAACGTAAGTGATGGGTATCTCCAATAATTCAAGAAACGACTTGTAAAGAACTTGATTTGCAGTATCATGTTATATGGATGTAAGAATTGGATATTGTGAAGGTAAGTAACCAACTTACTAAGAAGCTTTGAAACATAGGTTTGACGGGGATTAGAAAGGATCAGATGAATAGAAAAAGTAACAAATGAAAACAAAAGATAAATTTGCTGAATGTAATTGGGATCAGACTAAGTCTGCACAAAGCATATCTAAAAGGAAATAAACTTGTAAGAGAAGTTTTATGGGGGGAAGATGTAAATAAAAAGAGGAAGGAAGAGACTATCAAAGCTGTATAGATTGAAAATTGAAGAAAGTTATTGGCAGATGAGAAGACTGATATAGGATACAGTGATCAGGAAAAGACTGAGACAAAGACATGCCTTCAAGAAGGGCACAATGTTGATGAATTCTGGTGTGGGGATTGAATACGTAACCTTTTAGCTACTATAAACTGGTACTATAGCTTCCTACTGTACTTTCCCCTCAAAATAATGAGAAGGATGTTCCTTGAAATTGTCACATCTTATTCCGTACCTCCTCCAACCAATCTATTAAACTGCTACTTGACCTTGTGCAGTGATAAGTGAATTTGTGATGGCACAGCAACATAAAATCATACAAAAAGCTGCCAAATCATTTTCTCATACTAAGTTGTAATTACGTCTGTTTTATCCTTGTTTCAAATCTTTCATCTCTGTGGGGATATTTTAAAGGTCAAAAATCTTGTTTATGTATAGTGAATGACCAGATTGCATGTTTTACTGAACATAAGTAACTGTTAATTTGATGGCTGATAGGTTTCATTATTTGTTATTTCTCATGTTTGCAATTTTCTAATAAGATAAAGCAACTGTCACAGGTGTGAAATCCCACGCATTTTGGAGTTTTTGTGCACATGGGCATGGTTGGTGGTTAGGGCATCAAGGAAAGAATCATAGAATAAAGGAATTATGCTGTACAGAAGAAACCCTTTGGCTCATCTGCACCACCAAAAATACACTAAATCTGCACTAGTTCCACTTTCCAGCATTAGGCCCATAGCCTTGAATGTTATGACGCTTCAAGTACTCATTCAAGAATCTTTTTAAAAGGTTGGGGGCGGGGTGGGGTGGGAGAAGAATTTCCTCAAGTTACTTCAAAACCTCCTGCTTTTCACCTTAAAAATGTACTCCCTTGTTATTGACCCTTCTGCTAGGGAGAGCAGCTGCTTTCTCTTCACCCTGTCCATGCCCTTCATAATCTTGTACACCTCTAACTGGTACCCCCCTCATTGTTCTGTACTCCAAAGAAAACAACCGAAGCTTATCCAGCTCTCCTAATAGCAAAGATGCTCCGACTGAGGCAAAATCCTGGTGAATCTTCTCTGCACCTCCTTCAGCACAATCCTATCCTTCTTACAGTGCACTGACCAGAACTGTGCACACTACTCCAGTTGTTGCCTAACCAAAGTGTTGTACAGCTCAAACTCCACACCCTTCCTGGCCTTTATAATCTGAGTTGACTGATACATACATTCTTAACTACCCTATTAACCTGACCTGCTACCTTCAGGGATCTGTGAACCCGAAGATCCCTCTGTTCCTCAGAGCTTCCTAGTCTCCTGCCATTCGCTGTGTGTTCCCTTGTCATGTTATCTCTTCCAAAATGCATCACTTTACACTTTTCAGGGTTAACTTCCATCTGCCACTGAAATTCCCATCTGACCAATCCGCCTATATTTTCCTGTTACCTAAGACTTTCTGGCTCACTGTCAACCACCTTGCCAATCTTCATGTCATTTGCAAACTTGCTTATCAGTCCTCCCACATTCTGATCTACGTTAATTTGTAAAATACAAACAATAGTGGACCCAACATTGATCCTTATGATAAGTCGATGGACATTGGCCTCCAGATACACAAGCAGCCTTCTATCACCATCCCCTTTCTTGTACCACGAAGCCAATTTTAAATCCAGCTTGCCACATTACCCTAGATACCATGTAGTTATACCTTCTTCATCATCAGTCTGCAATGTCGAAGGTATACATGTATCCATACATCAACTGTACTACCCTTATCTACATGCTTTGTCTCATCAAAAAATTCAATCAGTTTTGTCGGGCATGACCTCCCTCCGACAGAGCCATGCTGACTACCCCTGGTCAAACCTTGCTTCTCTAAATGGAGATTAATTTTCTCCTTCAGAATTTTCTCCAATAGTTTTCCTATCATGAATGTGAGTGTAGGACAAATAGTGAGTGCTATTCTCCTTGTTTCTTTTTGATTATCATTTATGTCTTCAATAATTTGAAAAATGGCACTAGTAAAAAACATTTCAAAGGATGTCGTTACCTGGGCTGACAGTTTCACAGCATGATTTTGTAGTTCTAAGAGTAAACCACTGCGAATTTCTTAACTCACTCAAACCCTTTTATACTTTGAATGTTTTAATATGTTATGCCTTGAGAAATGACTGCAGTTTGCATCTTCAGAAAATCTTTGCATAGTTTTACATCTGCAGTGGGTCTCTTGCCCTGTTAACTCGGGCTGTTACTCTGACTTAACATTATTATCTTACAGCTGACTTTTTAAGTAGCCTTTCAACTGAAACCCAAACATTACCAGCTGTAAGGTAACGCTCAAAATAGTTATTATAATTTTACTAATGTGTTTTTCTCTCATTTCCTTTTCAGTTTTCTATTCCGTTTTCTGTGCCCCTGTTACAGACCATAAACTAAAAATATATAAATACACTGTACTGTAACATGTTTTTTGCCTTTTTACAATTTCTGTAAATATGAAAACTTGTATATATTTTGAATGTTTCTGATAAAGTATTACAGCATCCTGGGTGGTTCCACATAGTTTATGCTACATTCACTGTTTTTGATATTTGAGTATTAGTGCAGGAAGTGGAGTTTACTGCAGCACAACTGATAAAGCTGGTTGTGTATTGTGACATTTTGGCCAATGAGGTAATGAATTATTTGTGTGTAGCTTGTTGAATTCTCCTTTCTTTGGTTTATTAGTAATCTGCATTGAGGTATATTCTGCCCTGCTGGTTTTATTGTCATTTTAATACTTGAGATCGATACAGACGAATTATTTCTGGTGTTCTCGGAGAGCTTCAATGTCTGGAAGGAAACATGAAAATATAAAATGAGATCAGAGGAGATGTGTCATGATTTCCAAATTCTTACTGGAAGTGTTCATGTACTAACTCTACGTGAGTTGGATATTTCTGATGATCAGTTTTATGTACTCAGGAGACAGCTTAGAGGAGGGTTGACACAAAGTCAGAAAGACAGATTAAAAAGTGAGTTATCAAGAGAATGTTGATAGGCTAAGTGAGTGGACAAAAAATTGGCAAAGACAATTTTTCTTAAATTCGTTAACAGGATGGCGTTGCTGGCTAGGCAGCATTTATTGCCCATCCCTAATTGCCCAGTGGGCAGCTGAGAGTCAACCGCATTGCTGTGGGTCTGGAGTCACATGTAGGCCAGACCAGGTAAGGATGGCAGTTACCCTTCCCAAAGGACATTAGTGATCCAGATGGGTTTTTCTGACAATCGACAATGGATTTGTGGTCACCATTACGCTCTTAATTCCAGATATTTTTTATTGAGTTGAAATTCCACCATTTGCCATGGCGGAATTCGAACCTGGATCCCCGGAAAGTTATCTGGGTCTCTGGATTAACAGTCTAGCGATAATACGACTAGGCCATCGCCTCGCCATATATGTTGTTTATTGCAAGGAAATAGAATATGAAAGTAGCAGACTTTTGTTACTGTTTTACAGGACATTGGCGAGACCACTTCTGGTGTAGTGTGTACAGTTTTGGTTGCCTTATTTAAGAAAGGATATAACTACTTCCAAAGCAATTCAGAGATGGTTTGCTCGACTAATTCCTGGGATGAAGAGTCTGTCTAATAGAAGGGAAAAATTGGTGAGGTTGGACTCGCAACCACTAAATGTTTTGGTTGTGGATGTTGCTGGCTGGGCCAGCATTTATTGCCTGTCCCTGGTGAGAATGGATGCTGTTGACTGAATGTTTGAACCTCTGCAGAATCTGTTGTGCTCCTCATCATTATATTTTCATGGAAATATGAAACCGTAAAGTCCAGTGCTATTTTCTACTTTCTGCCCTTTCATCAGCAGCAAAGGCTAAAATGCTACATTCTGTGAAGCGGGGTTGTTCTAGAAAGAAATGGTTCATGGTTACCTACTTAATACATGTGAAGTTTTGGTAGTCGAGAAAACATCCTTTATAATTTCTCAATTGATATGCAGTAGTCATTACCTATTTAAGGTGCGCCTTTTCAGTAAAATTTTTGATAATTATAACCTTTTAATTTAAAAGAAGTTATAATGAACATTGTCAATTATAGCTAAAATTGATTGCTTCATTTATAGATTTCAAAGGAATCACAAGTATTTGAAAGACATTTGTTGATTGTTGGTCTAGAATCTGAGACTTGATTTAAAAACTAGAGAAACTTTGTAAGAAAGTGCATCTAAAAACATAAAATCAGATCGTAAGACAGCAGACATTTTTATGTGGGGAAGCAGGATGGTCTGTTCAGTTGCAGGGAGCATATTTCACTAAGGATTTTGTATCAGTTGTTATTGAGACATTGCCAATTCCTAACTGTGACTAGTTTCAGACATTTGAGATAATACTATGTAAATGTTAAGCTAATGGAACTTTCCTTTGCAGCAAATTTTTGAGATAAGAAAACGAGAGAAATTATTTAAAACTGTAAAATGGCTTTCATGTCAGATCACCGTAAACCTTATAACCAGTAGATGATTTGGTTCCTACGAACACTGACTCATCACAAATATAGAAAATGCTCACTCAGATTATACAAGATGAATTTGAAGCCAAACAGCAATATTTATATGGCACCTGTAATAAATTAAAAAGCTTCCAAGCCATTTAAATTAAAGCCCAATCAAAGCTATTCAATGCATAGGCACTTAATGGAAGATTTATATTTCTCTGCTGGCTTGAAGCTCATTTTTACTGCTCTGCTTTATCTGAAATCTCCAGTCCAGGAGATAGCTTTGTGAAATTATGCAAGTGTGAGTGTGCAGAGTTACTCTCCAGGAGGAATGTTGGAGTATCCATACCCTCAACATTTCAGCTGGCTCCAAGCAAGATTTCAAAATTTCCCAAGGATCTGAGGAATGCTACTGAGCACCTTTCTCAATATGACTTGACACTACCCAGGAGCTGTACTCGAGCAATGAAACACAGCTTCATTAAGGGTTCTCATACTTCCTCTCTTTGAACTGAAGCGGGTCTGAATTTGATCAAATTGTCAATTTGGAAAAGTTTGGAAGACTTTTTTTTTCTGAAGATTATGGGTTCCGGCTCTACTCCTGACTTTGAGCATGTAGGTCAGTGACCAATCCCCACCACTCCCTACCTGCACTCACCTATTACCATCCCACCTGCCTTCCCCAGCCCCACCTCTCCTCTCTGTATTTATTTCCGAGCTCCCTTCCCCCACTCCCATTTCTGAAGAAGGGTCCCAACCTGAAACGTCAACTTTCCTGCTCCTCTGCTGCCTGAATGAGAAAACTGGCACGTTTCTGCCAAAAAGGAAAGTGATGCCAATGCTGGAAATGCTCAGCAGCTCAGACAACTTTTGTGGATAGTGCTATGTATTGTTTTAGATTAAAGACCCTTTGTCAGGGAGGGGGTCTGACTTTGTCTACATGAAATGCAATTTTTTTTAACAAAGGAAAGGAAGCAATTTAAAGTAATTAGAATATCCTTTATTGCCACGTATACTCAAGTACAGATGTACAGGAATGCAGTGAAAAGTTTTACAATGTAGCCTCTTATGGCACCATGTTAAGCACAAGTACCTAGGTACAAATCTTAGATACAAAGAGGAATAAAAAAAGTAAAACCCGAAAGGACTGCGGATGCTGTAAATCAGGAACAAAAACAAAGTTGCTGGTAAAGCTCAGCAGGTCTGGCAGCATCTGTGAAGGAAGAAACAGTTAACATTTCGGGTCCAGTGACCGACCCTCAGAACAAAAAGTAGTTGCATTATTTTACAGCAATAAGACATAGTTAAAAGGATAGTCATTACTGCCGTATAAACAAATTACACGTAAATATTACATTGCAATAGGTGGCTCACGGGCTTCCACGTGTGGACTGATCGCCCATGCCAGACCCCAGTCTAACAACCGTCCCCGCTCCATTTCCAAGCCTCCAGTCTGCTCCGTACAGGCGCTCAGCTGCTTCAAGGTAAGTTTTCTTTGGGCCTCCACTCCCCTCGCAGGCCTCTGCCCCAGCAGGATACTTGCTTTGAAGTTGACAAGTAATTGTGACCTGACAGTTGTTATGCCAGCATTTTCAGGAAAATGGTGACATTATTTTCACTGGTTAATGAGAAGGTAACAAAAGAGAACCAATTCAAAATAATCACAAATTGGAACGGAGAGTCGAAAAAAAACTAATATATACAGAATGGATGGAATATTGAATTCTCTGCCACAAGCAAATGCTTGTTGCATCAGTCTGTTAATTATTTTAAAAGAGAATTATTTCATTGCCTGAAAAGATGAATCTTGTTTGGCATAGAAAATGAATTGGACTTCAAGGTAGAACTACTGCTTTGGCTAACATTGGAGCTCTGGCCAAATCATACTGATTTTCAAAGTGAAGTTATGGTCAAAATTCAGTTTGAGTTTATTTGCAGAATTGTAAATGTAAAATGTTTAATGAAACAGTGCAATTGGGTAAATTTTGAAACTGTAATTATTTAGGTTTTCCCCTTGCATTTAACAGTAACATTTGAAGAATGGTGACCTGATACAAATTCATTCATATGGCTGAAATTGGATATATCACAAAATTACAAGCATTTTTAATAAGATTATTTAATCAATCGATCACGTGAATAAGCTGATTTTAATTAACTGAAAATAACTTCCAAAAACTGTACAGAACAATTTACTTCTTTCATTGGTATAAACTAATGAGTTCCATGAAGCCTTCTCTCAAGGCCATAATTGGCAGAAACATGTCATGGTTATCGATTTGAACTTAGGCAGATGCTAGTGTCATAGCCAAACAATGTGAAAGATTGCCCAGTTATGGCATGTTTGCAAAATGTAGGACAAATCCAAACCAGCAATTATTGCTCTGTATGTACACGCTGAAAGTATTTGATGTAAGGGGTCATCAACAGTGCTATCAAACAGCACTGGTAAAGGAAAAACCTGCTCATTGATGCTTTGTTTGGGTTCTGCCAGGGCCACTCTGCTGCTGACCTTATTACATTTTTGGTTGAAACATGGACAAAATAACTCAACATGAGACGTTTTGAATGATTGCCTTTTGACATCAAGGCAGTATTTGACCAAGTATGGCGTCAAGGAACCCTACCAAAGCTGGAATCAGGAAAACTCTCATTTGGAGTTGTACCTAGCACAAGGAAAGATCATTGTCGTTGTTGGAGATCAGTCACCAATGCAGACCTTCCTCAGGATTGTTCTTTTTAAACAGTCCATTTGGACATATTGTGAGACACCTCTGGAGCATACAACACCAACACTGTGGCATTGCCATCATTGAATCTCTCACTGTCAACATCTAGAGAGTCACCATTGACCAGAAGCTAAACTGGACTAGCATTACAAATGATCACGTGACGAGAACAAGTCAGATGTTTGGAATTCTGCAGCGGTAACTCGCCACCTGACTCCCCAAAGCTTGTCCATCATCGACAAGGCAAAAATCGGGAGTGTGATGGGATACACCCCTTGAACCTGGATGGGTGCAGATCCAAGAACAGCAACACTCCAGAAGCTTGACACTATCCAGGACAAAGCATGCTGCTTGATTGACACCACAGTTACCACCTGCATGGGAACAGCACCAGCTGTAAGTTCCCCTCCAAATCACACTGCGTACTGACTTAGAAATACATCACTGTTCCTTCATTGTTGCTGGGTCAAAATCCTGTAAATCCCCTGCTAACAGCATTGAGAATATCAATACCCCAAAGTCTGTAGCAGCTCAACTGTCTCACTACCCCCTTCAGGGCAATCAAGGATGAGCAATAAATGCTATCTTGAATAGAAGACTATAAAATATAGGAGCACAGTTAGGACATTCAGCCCATCATGTCTTCTTTGGCATTTGATCATAGCTGATATGTTTCTCAACCCTATTCTCCTGCATTTTCCCCAAAACCTTTGATCCTCTTACTAATCAAGAACCTTTATATCTTAAATCCACTCAATGATTGGCTTCCACAGAGTCACCACTCCACGGCTGAAGAAATTCCAGCAATATGATATCCAATTAACATATCAAGAAGAGACAAAAAAAATTGCAGATGCTGGAATCCAGGTAGACAAACAGGAGGCTGGAAGAACACAGAAAGCCAGGCAACATCTGGAGGAAAGGAGCAGTCAACGTTTTGGGTATTATCCTTCTTCCGGACTGGATGTTGGGGTAGGGGGAGCTGCAGATAAAGGCAGGAGCGGGGGTAGGTAGTGGAGTGGGGTTGATAGGTGGATATTGGTAGTAGGTAAGATATGGTTGGTTGATGGGAGAGATGAATCAGTTTGGTGGCTGGAAGGGAGGATCAGTAGGTGAATGGAAGAGAGGAGGTGGGGCTGGAAGGGGAGCCGGGGGATGGCTGGGAAGGTTATTTGAAATTGGAGAACTCAATTTTGAGTCCTCCAGGCTGCAGGATGCCCAAGCAGAAGATAAGGTGTTGTTCTTCAAATCTGTGTTCCGAGTCGCTGCAACACTGAAGGAGGCCGAGGACAGACATGTCGGAATGGGAGTAGGATGATGAGTTGAAAGGAGTGGTCACCAGAAGGTTGGGTTGGCTGTTATGGGCCAGGTGAAGATGCTGGGCGAAATGGTCACCTAGTCCACGTTTGGTCTGACCAACGTAGAGAAGACTACATCGGGAGCACCAGATGCAGTAGATTAGATTGGAGGAGATGCAGGTGAAGCTCTGTCTCACCTGGAAGGACTGTTTAAGGCCCTGAATGGAGGTGGTGTGTGTGCGGGTGTTGCATCTTTCACGGTTACAGCGGAAGGTACCAGGCAGATTGGAGAGGTTGGTGGGGAATGTGGCATGAACTAAGGAGTGGTGAACATGTCAAGAAAATGGTCAGTTTTGTGCACGCTGGTTGTTTTTAAAAGCAGAAAAAATCGTGGAGGCTTAATCTGTGCTTGAATTTCTTGTTTCTTGAGCAAGCAATTTGATGAGTTTCAGAAATGGTAAATCTGGTACAAATTAGTGGATGCTGACTCAATGGAATCTTCAGTTGTCTGGGGATTCATTTTGTGGGTCACATCAGTCATATGACTCCAGTATGCAGTGGAAATGCAAATTTGCCTTATCTAATGATCATGTTTTGCTCATTAGTATTAATCGAGATCTTTACTTGGGTAACTTGTCAAAGCTTCATGACTTATTCGTTGGAAAGTATTGAGGTTTCGGTGATTAGTTCACTTCTGATTATCTTCAAATATTTTGTTAAATTCTAAATGGAATTACTATGTAAAACACTGTACAGTGGAAAAAAAACTTTTTTTTTCTTAAAAAGAAGCTATAGAGTAATGTGGCTCCCCATATCTCCATAATGCAAATTTTTTGGTCACCATTTTTTTTTCTTCCTTCTCTCTGCAATAATTTAGAACCTGCATGCATTTCTAGATTCGAACATTCATTGAATCACAATCATAATGCTATGAGCTTTTTCATGAAAATAATCAGAAAATAATGCATGTTATCGAATTTCAAAAGCAAACTTATTCAAAGATTGGCAAAAAGTTTAAAATATTTCTTCATACTTGTAGTTATGTATAGGGGAAGTAACATACTGAAAATGACAGAAATGTGACTGGAATTTTCCTGAAAGTTACAATTAACATATGAACAATTCCATTTGGCAACTTCATTATTCACAGACCTGGACAAAAAAACAGTTTATCTTTTCGTGTCAGTTGCCATTCATTTAATACTTCCAGTTTCTTATGGTTTAAAGTAGTTAATCTGTTCATGTTCACTGACATGTCAAAACTTTGTATTTTTATTGTTGGCAGGCTTCTAGTAGGAAGAGTTTAATATTCAGGCCAAAGTGCCATTCAGAAAGCCCAAAACCCTTAGTTATGCTTTATTTAACACCTCTCCATTTTGACTTGGCTTTGATTCTTTTAATTTTCTTTATTTTTATGTGCAGTCAGAATCCTACGGAGTACAAAATGCGTAGAATAAGAAATTAAAACTTTTGAATTTTTGTACTTGCCACTTTCTATTTAATTGTGCTTAACCTCTTACTCCTTCCTACCCAAGACGTAGTCAAACCAGTTGTACCTTTTTGATACATTTAAGTAATTAGATTTTTGAGCAACACTGCACATGATAAACATGTTCATGTTGATATTTTTCTCCGGTTAATATGATGGGTTTTTTTTGAGAATGCTACACCGTATCCCAAATGTTCTTGCTTGAAATCTTACACAATTAATTTGGTAATTAGGAGTAATCTGTGCTCCAAATGAAGACAAAAATGCCACAAGTTTCCTCTCCTAGTTTATCTGGTTATGATAGAGAGCATCTGGATCAGTCCTTGATTCAGATCTCCACTCTGCTCAGCTAGCTGATCTGAGGTGTTCTACACAGATTACCACTGATCTCCATTAAAAATTAATATTGTCTAATTCCTTCTTATGACTTCTCAACTATTCATGAAGTTTAGACTTTACTCCCTTTTAAGGCTTTTAAGACCCAGGTTTGCTGTGTCATAGTTACTGCTTTCTAATTTATCTCTCTTGTGTTTTCCCCTTCGTATTCCCCAGTACTTTGGTTCTTGGCCTACAGTTTTCTTTATCAGTCGTGGAAACAAAAGAAGTCAAACAGCTTCCCACACGCTGTTCATCTGGAGTTGTTTAGTTAGATTTTTACCTTTTATTGTCCAAGATTTATTCTTTAACTATGATCATTTAAAGACCTAAGTCATTTTTAAGTTACATTGCTGTTTGTGGTGCCTTGCTGTGTGTAGATTGGTAGCATCAATCCTTGCTTCACAAATATAACCAATCTCCAAAGCAACTTCACTGGCTATCAAGTGCTATGTTAATCAATCTTTCTTTGTTTTTAACAAAGTTAAAAGTTTGTTAGTGGAAGTTTATTTAATGTTTTTGTGGTTTTATTTTTCCATTTAGAAGAGTTTTCTTAACTCCCCCTTTTTCAAGCAGCCCTCAATTGAGTCTGGGACTAATCTGCTGTAAAACTAAACTGTGAAATTAATGATTGTGGACTGTGGAAATTAATTTCCCCTTCTCTTTGCACTGATTTTCCCTTCCCGTATTCATGATGGGATGTATCTCTCTTTCATTTAGTATGTACTCACTGAAGCACCTAAGAATTCAAACCCTCATTGTGTGTTGAACATGGATGTGATGTATTTGTCCCTCCGATATGTTGTACTGACAAACGTAACACACTGAGAAAATTAAATTCCAAGAGAGCTATTGAATGGTTACAGCACAGAAGGAGGAAATTTAACCCATCTGTTCTAATGTGAGTTCTTTGCTGGAACAATCTGGAGCAAATCTCATTGTCTTTGTCTTTTTCCTTGCCCTTAACCCTGTTTCACCTTTTGCAGAAAAATTTCTAACCTTACTGTTCACTGTCTTAGTGACATTCTTAAATTGATAATGTCTCAGTATTGATACTGCAACCAAAGGAAGTTGACTTTGCCTGTTCATTGATTAAAAGTACATTACTTAAAAAAACTGTTAAACCGTGCTTATCTTCCTCTATGTCAGTAGACATTGTCTCAAAACTGTGTCATTGGTCCAATTCCTAGAATTCTCTTCTGAATATTATTGTGGGACCATTACAATAGTGAATGAAACAGTTCAAGGAGACAGCCCACTGCCATTGCCACCTCAGGGAATTGGAAATGAACAATAAATACAGCCATTCCAGTATTTTTTTGATGAATCACCCATATCCTGAGAATAAATAAAGAAATTTAAAGGAAGCGTTACTTAACCATGGCACAACTATTGCCAATTTACAATTATCATTGCTCCTTTGCTGTTAATGCTCTGTGCTCCTATTTATAAAATCTAAAATATGATTGACCTTTTTTATTTTTATAACCTAACCTTTATACTTGCAAATAATTCTGTACATTTCAATTGCAGGATCGGTTTCTTCATCCACATTTGTCAATGTCTTTCCATTGTCCTTGTCTTCTGTTTTCTGCTTATAGACCCACTAGCCAGAGAAATAGTTTCACCACACTTCCTCTATCAAAGCCCCTCCATAATTTTGAAAACATGGTTAGGTCACCAGTTAGCCTTCCCTGTTCAAAGAAGAACAATCCCACCTGCAGTTTCACATTATAGAAATCGCTCATCTCTTCTTTCACCTAGGTTAATCTGCTTTCTACACTTTCCAGTCCCTTAACATTGTCAAAATATGAGGCCCAGAATTGTACACAATGTTCTTTCTGAGACCTAACAGGAGATTGGTCCAGATTTAGTATGATGTCCTTGTTCTCACACTCTATAACTCCTTTCATGAAGCCTTGTTTAGGACATTTTGTTATAAGTTATCTCTTTGACCAAGATTTTTTGGACACCTGACTTAATACTGTACCTCTGTTGAGTCAGTATCAAATTTTGTCTGATAATACATGCGTGAAGCACCACTTTAAAGATGGCATATATGCAACCTGCTGTTGAATTCTTAAAGGCCTTACTAACCCCACGCGAACACAAAACAGTGGTTATTATCATATTCACTGTTGTTAAACTTGTAGTTTTTCTTACATTTAATAAGGCGGCATGGTGGCTCAGCGATTAGCACTGCTGCCTCACTGCGCCAGGGACCCGGGTTCAATTCCAGCCTCGGGTGACTGTGTGGATTCGCACATTCTCCCCGTGTCTGCGTGGGTTTCTGAGATGTGCAAGCTAGGTGGATTGGCCATGCCAAATTGCCCATAGTGATCAGGGATGTGTAGGTAGGTACGTTAGCCATGGGAAATGCATGCTTACAGGGTTTTGCTGCCTAACTCAGCAGTTTCTCTCAGCCTCTGTCTAAGCCTTTGTGCTCCATTTCTCAGTTCAAGCATGAAATTGAATAACGATTTTCCAGTGCAGCAAGCATGTGAATTTTTTTTTGACTGCAGGGACAAACTACCACATAGCTGTTCACATCTTAACTTCTACTGTCACAGTATTTTTCTTTTTAGTGTATTATGATCTTAAAGGCCCAACGTTTAGAGGAACATTCCATCTCGCCCCACCTTTCCAAATTAGAGATGTTGCCATTAAATCCTGAAATGTGATGGTGAGTTGGTTGTATTGTAATGGAAATACAAGCCCAGCAGAGAAATAGCATAAAAAAATTCATGTTTTTGCAGGCATTATGCAATAAACTGTCCATTGCTTCCGTTAGGATAGGAGATTGAAACTTTGTTAGTTTCAGCTTTAAGTTTTAATCTGCCAGTCATATTACAGACTTCAGACATAGTTGTCTGCACCAGCTGTTTGCTTGTGACAGTTCTTTATAAGCACTCATTCACTGTAATGTGTTTGGACAGACTCATCCATACTAAAGGATTAGAAAATTACAGTCATTGAGCTAACCAAACACTCAATCCTAAAAATGGCAAAAACCTTTCCTCAACTGCTAATATTTAAACCTCTGCAAATAGTCTCTGATTTCAAATTGTGCATAAAATCCAAGATGTTAACATGCTGTTGTATGACTGCAGGATGGCAGTGGGAACCTGATTGGAGAGATTCAAACAAGGAATTGAGGGAAGGCAAGGTAGGAATTTGAGAGGTGCCAAAACATCTGGATGGGGGAATTGTGATTCTTCAAAATAAATCCACTGCATATATGGAGTTAAAATATATTTTGTTTCACATTTGATTTGATTTATTGTCACATGTGCATAAGTACAGTGAAAAGCTTTGTTTACGAGCAGTACAGGCAGATCATAATAAGCAAGGACGTACACGTCATAGGGTGAAAAAAACTTGGACAGGGGCATACAGGTTACATCACACAGTGCGTGGGCTAGGCAAGATCAACATTAGCAAGATCAGCCATATTTTGAAGTTAGAGAGTCCAGTCATCAGTCTAATAACGGCTAGGAAGAAGCTGTTCCTGAACCGGCTTGTGTGTGTGTTCAAGCTTCTATATCTTCTGCTGAAAGAAAAGGTTGTAGGAGAGCATTACCAGGGTACGATGGGTCTTTGATGATGTTGGCAATCTTTCCACAGCAATGAGTCGTGTAAATGGAATCCATGGATGAAAGGTTGGCTTCCGTGATGGCCTGAGCTGTGCACACAACCTTCTGTAGTTTCTTATGGTCCTGGGTAGAGCAGGTGCCATACCAGGCCTTTATACACCTGGACAGTGTGATTTCACTGGTATATCTGTAAAACTTGGTGAGGGTCCTTGTGGACATGCCAAATTTCCTAAGCCACCTGAGGAAGAAGAGGCATTCTTGTGCGTTCTTGACTCACATCTGTTTGGAAAGTCCAGGACAGGTTGTTGGTTATCGTCAGTACGAGGAACTTGATGCTCCCAACCGTCTCTGCCTCCGCTCTGTTGATGTAGATCGGGGCATGTTCTCCTTTCTTTCTGAAGTCAGTGATGAGTTCTTTAGTTTTGCTGCTGTTGAGAGGTTGTTGTTGTTGTTGTACCACATCACCAGGCCCTTTTATGAAGCATACAGATTTTCTTTGAATAATTTTTAGCGTTTAACAAAGAAACTCAATTTGACAATGAAAAGATTGGCAGACGCATGAATCTTTTTTATTTTTATGCATGTTGTTTAAGAGCATGTTAAAACAAGAAAAGACTATTTGGCCTTAAAAGCTTATCAGTCTCATTTCCTCTCTTCTGCCAAGCGTACAGCTTCATTTGGAAAAACACCAAAAATTAATGGGCCAGAAATTGCTGGGAAGTATTATCGTTATAAGAACGCATTAAGTTATTAATTTGTTGATTCGTATTAATTCACAAATTGTTTCACAATCAATGGAATGAAAGATATGTCATGAGTTCTTACTGTACAATTTGCACTGTTCTACCATTAGCCTCCCCAAAGTCAATAAAAGCCTGTTGTCACCTTGAGGTTCCTCATTAAACTTGATGGCTCCATGAGCTTCCTGGTCTTAAGATATTTCCACTATTGCCATGTGGGACTGATAATTAATTTTGTACAGAACCCTGTGAGGTACGTAATTCATGGTTCTTAAATGTTGCTTTTGCTTTGTGGCCCAGAGTGGCAATAATGAAGCTGTAGAATCTTACTCCACCAGGTAATGAATTATTCTGACGGAGTTTGAATCCTTTATCTATATTATTAGTCTTTTCATGCTAGTTTTGCCACCCACACTTCAATTAGCATTGGAAGTCAAGAATTTTCATGACTTCAATCAATTTTGAGATACTGTAAAGAGAATCGCTCATTAAAGTGCAAATTAAATTGATCACTTGCAGAAAATAGCATTTTGCAAGATCATGTAATTTAAGATATTATGTGTTTGGTGTAGCCTGCTTGGGATGAAAGAAATAACCTTGGATTTGTGCTTCACAAAGCTTCTAGGGTACTGGGGATTTCCTCTTGACTGGTCCTATTAGAGACTAATTGATAGAGAATAATTGAAACAAAGTCAGCAACTTCATTGTTGATACGTGCAGAAGCTGCTTTTTGGTGTTTATCTTCACTTGTTTATAATTATTAACTCTGATCCTGCGATCCTGCTTTATTGTAAAATAGTGTTCAGGGTTTATGCATCAACAAAAGACCTCAATTGCATTACAATATCATGTAGTAATGTGCATATTCTTTCAATAATTGCTGAATGTTAGATTTCCTTTCAAATTCTTTGGTTATAGAGATAAATCTGTTTTCATAAAACATAGAGTAGTTCCTACTTATAGCACATAATGGACAACAAGAATAGCCAAATGGTGTGACAATATGCAGCGTAGAACTCATTCTGCCCTGTCGTTTACTTAAAAGCACCTGCGAGCTATTTTTCCTTTCCCACACCAGCCGTTTGTAACAGTTGTCTGTTTGTCAATTAATTCTAAATTATAAGTAGGTTGAGACTATCTAAACTCTGAATTTCTGCAAGTAGCAGAGGCCTTTCACCTAATGTAGCTGATTCAATTCTGTCTTCCAGAGTTGACATAACAGCGTGCTGTTGTCCTGCCAAATAGAAGATTTCAAATGGAATCTTTCAATTATGCAATACAACCCAGGCCAGATAGTGAAAAAGGCATTTAATCATTTTTTAAATGTTTGAAAGTAGCTTAAGCCTAAATACTTTCTGTTTCATTGTCTTACTCAAATCTTCTGTTTTTAACATTTGAGAACTTCCCTTGTTTAAAAAGGGGGACTTTCTTCTAGGCTTAAATCACGTCTTTATTGCTCTGGTATATAAGTTTCTGTTTATGATTTAGTAAAAGTATGCAGCTGATGAAATGTCTTTGTGAACTTGTGTAATATGTAAAAACTCAAAAGTGTCCTATTAATTAGTGTTCCTTCTCACTTAAAAGGTTTTCTGTGCCCATCAACTCTAGGTGTGGTAAGTTAACATTTTTTAACACCAGACAGATATAACTTACTTTACTCTCTGTAATATTCTAATCGCAACGACATACAAAGAACTGGAAATTACAAATGATCTGATTAGAATTACACTTATTGTTCACTTGTACTATTTTTTTTGCTGGGTCAAAAGCCTGGAATTTCCTCCCTAACGGTATTGTAGGTCTAGCTACAGGACATGGACAGCAGCTCACCACCACCTTCTCAAGGGCAGCTGGAGATGGGCAATAAATGCCAGCCCAGCCAGCAATGCCCACATCCTATGAGTGAAAAAGACTATATTTCTTTCATTTGGGGTTTGGTTAGTTCAGTTGACTCGACAGAGATAGTAGGAACTGCAGATGCTGGAGACTCTGAGATAACAAGGTGTAGAGCTGGATGAACACAGCAGGCCAAGCAGCATCTGATGAAGGGTCTAGGCCCAAAACGTCAGCCTTCCTGCTCCTATGATGCTGCTTGGCCTGCTGTGTTCATCCAGCTCTACACCTTGTTATCTCAGTTGACTCGACGGCTGGTTTGTGTTGTAGAGTGATGCCAATAGCATGGGTTCTATTCCTGTGCTGGCTTATTTATTTATTTATTCATTTTTGTGGGATTGTGGGTGTTGCTGGCTGGCCAGCATTTATTGTCTGCCCTTAAGAAGGTGGTGGTGAGTTGCCTCCTTGAACCACTGCAGTCTACCTGCTGTGGGTTGACCCACAATGCCATTAAGGAGGAAATTCTAGGATTTTGACTCGGCAACAGTGAAGGAGTCAGAATGGTGAGAGGCTTGGAGCGCAACTTGAAAGTGGCGGTGTTCCTATATATCTGCTGTTCTTGTCCTTCATAGAAGTGGGTTGTGGGTTTGGAAGGTGCTGTCTGAGGATCTCTGGTGAATTTCTGCAGTGCATCTTGTACATAGTATACACTACGGCTACTAAGCATCAGTGGTGGAGGGAGTTGGTGCTTGTGGATGTCGTGCCAATCAAGTGGGCTGCTTTGTCCTGGATGGTGTCAAGCTTCTTGAGTGTTGTTGAGGCTGCACTCATCCAGGCAAGTGGGGAGTATTCCATCACTCTCCTGACTTTTGCCTTGTAGATGGTGGACAGGCTTTGGGGAGTCAAGAGGTGAGTTACTTACTGCAGTATTCCTAGCCTCAGACCTGCTCTTGTAGCCGCTGTGTTTATGTGGCAAGTCCAGTTAAGTTTCTGATCAATGATAACTCCCAGGATGTTGACCCAAGAGGGGATTCAGTGAGGGTGACACCATTGAATGTCAAGGGGTAGTGGTTAGATTATCCCTTATTGGTGATGGTCGTAGCCTGGCATTTGTGTGGTGTCAATGTTATTTGCCACTTGTCAGCCCAAACGAGGCTGACATTACCAAGAAGGACTCTTCTTCTCACCCTCTCCCCTTACCTGAGGCACAGTGGTTAGCACTGCTGCCTCACAGCTCCAGGGACCCTGGGTTCAATTCCAGCCTCGGGCGACTGTCTGTGTGGAGTTTGCACATTCTCCCCGTGTCTGCGTGGGTTTCCTCCGGGTGCTCCAGTTTCCTCCCACAGTCCAAAGATGTGCAGGCTAGGTAGATTGGCCATGCTAAATTGCCCGTAGTGTTTCAGGGATGTGTAGATTAGGTGGATTATAGGGGGATGGGTTTGGGTGGGTGCTTTGAGTGTCGGTGTGGACTCGTTGGGCCAAAGGGCCTGTTTCCACACTGTAGGGATTCTATGATTCTATGACCCTCGGGTTAAACTACCACCAGTTATCTATCACTGGGAGAGCAGCCCTATGGTCGATAAGACTATGGTGACTTTACCTTTATTCATTGTACTGGCATTCCCCTCCTCCCCCCACTCAGTTTTACAGAGACCAGTGCTTGAACCATCTTGGGGCGGTGCAGAGTGGATGGTCTATTTTGGCTTTTTCTTGAGGCCTCAGAATAACAAGCCAGTTTTCAGCCAACTTGAGTTGCTCCATGTGACAACAAGAAACAGCTGAGCCTACAGGATGAAGCAAAAGCTGCCGTCCCTGGCACCATCCTGACTGCGTGTTGAAAATTTGTGCTCCAAAACTAGCTATGTTCCTAGTTTAAATTGTTCCAGCTCGTGTAAACTATTGACACCTAACCAACAAAAATGGGTAAATTGCACAATTGTGTCCTGAACTTACAAGCAGGACAAATCCAGTCCAGTTAGTTACCATTCCATTAGTCCACTGTCAATTTATCGATTAAGTGATGGAAGTGTTAGCAAATGACACTTTTTATCACCTATGCTTACTTTGGGTTTTGCCAGTACCATTCAGACCTCATTACAGCCCAACGTGGATAAAAGAACTAAATTACAGAAGTGAGGTGAAACTGGCTACCATTGACATTAAGGCAGCATTTAACTGAGTGTGCGTCAAGAAGTTTGAGTAAAATTTTGAAGGCAGTGGGAGTTGCGGAAAGAGTTACCCCGATCAGAACTCAAATCCTAGCACAATAGAATGTGATTGTGATTGTTGGATTCCAGTATCCCATCTCTAGATTTTATTGCAGGAATTTTTCAGGACCATATCCTTGAATCAGTATTCTTCAGATATCCTCTATCATACAGTCAGAAGTGAGATGATCACTGATCAGTGCACAGTAATTGGTTTGGTTCACAATTTCTCGGGTAAAAAAGCAGCCTGTGCCCACACACAGCAAAACCTTGACACCATTTGGCCTTGGTTTGATAAACTGTTAGTAGCATTTGTTCCACAAATGTGCGGGTAATGACCAACTCCAGCAAAAGAAAAGAACTACTACTTCTCGACATCCAGTGGCATTATCAATGAATCCTCCATCATCAACATCCTAAGGATCATCATTGACTAAAAATGCAACTAAACTACTACATAAATACTATTGCTACAAAAGCAGGTCAGAAGCTGGGAAATCTATTGTGAATAACTCACTTCCAGAATCCACACAGCTTTGTCATGTTGATGGTGACACAACACAGGAATATGATGGAATATTCACCATTGGTCTGGAAAAGTGCAGCTCCAAAAATACTCGAGAAACATGATGCCATCCCAAGCAGCCCACTTTATCAACACCCTATCCACTGCCTTAAACATTCACTCCCTCCAGCTGTGGCTGCAATATATACCATTGTCAAGATACTCTGCAACAACTCACCAAGGATTTTTTGACAGCGTTTTCCAAACTAGCAATCTATTGATGGCATCAGGTGATGGGGACATGACCACCTGTAAGTTCTCCTTCATGTCGTTGTAAATATATTGTTGTTTCTTCATTGTTGCGTCAGAATCCTGGGACTCTTCCCAAAAGCATTATGAGAATATCTGTGCTTCAAGGACTGCAGCAAGATGGTAGTTCACAATCATCTCTAAGATGCTTAGAAATCAGCAATGCCACGTCCTATAAATGAATGAAAACATGTACTGAAACAAAGTTAAACCTGTTCTCACCATTGTTGTGAGACATGCAGACATTTCACCATGAATCATGGATTGTTCTAGTTTGACCACAAACAGTACAAAGCACATTAATGTATGAATG
>NW_025967270.1:0-25000 GCF_021869965.1 Rhincodon typus
ATTCATTTTGTAGAGGCAGTTTTTTTTTTACAATAGTATGGGAAGATGCTTGTATTTTAGATTGAACTGTAGAATTAGGACAAGGGGGAATAGGGTTAAACTAGCAAAGTAACTTTTATTATCAAGAAGTTCTTGATGTGGAGAGTGCTAGATAATTGAAATGGATTTCCAGATATATTGATTGGAAGTGAAAATCTTGGATACAGTACATAATTGTTTCTGTACTGTTAAATTTTCTTTCTCATCTTTGATTCTGTTTCAAAGAAAAATGGGAGATAAACATGTTAAGAAGTATGAAAGAGAGCTCGCAAAGGAAATAGAGATTTTGAGTACATGAGAATTATGTTGATATAAATTGGGGCTGAAGAGTTGATTTTTTTTAATTGAGAGGAAGGGAACACAGATGGTTAATCAATAATTTTCTGAAGAAGGGTCTAGGTCCAAAACGTCAGCCTTCCTGCTCCTCTGATGCTGCTTGGCCTGCTGTGTTCATCCAGCTCTACACCTTGTTATCTCAATCAATAATTTGCTTTAGTTTTTACGGAGGAATGTCTGAAGACCAGACAGATGAGCAGCATAGGTTATTTAAAATAACCTATTTAAAATGTTAACATGCTAGAAGTAGATGATGTATCTCCAAGAATGTTAAGATTGAAGCTCTCTCTGCACTGCCCCATCGCCACTCTAGATCTGGTAGAACATGGTTGAATATATCTTTGAATATTCAGTTTCAACAACAAACTCTTAATACCAAACTCCAACTATCCAACTTTAATTTACATTACCTGCTGAACCTAACGTTCTAGTTCACTGAATAGACTAGATTGAGGATATTTTAGGCGAATGGTGTTAGACTATTAGTTGTAATTTAGGAGCTTCCACTGATGCAAGAGTGATTGGTCATTTTCTGTGCTAAAATCTATATTAGTTATCTGACTAATTTTTAAAAAATGTATTCCAGATATGGGCATCGCTGGCTGGACCAGCATTTATTGCCCATCCTACTTGCACTTGAGAAGGTAAGTTCTTCTTAAGTAAAACCCCCTGCATCTAGTCAACTACCTTGATTGAAAAAGTTTGAAATAACAGATAAATATTCTACCCACATCAATTATTCACATTAATAGTAGTCCTTTGGAGACAAGTACATTTTACAGTGGACTAATATTATCTGTAAAACTGACCTGATTGATCAGTGAGCACCTTCCAGTTAAACATGCAGGAAGCCTTTTGTGTCGGCTTTTTTGAGAAGAAACTCTGGACGTTTGTGTCTGAAAGGGGTGAAAATTATATTTAAAAAAAATGAATTTGTAAGTCTGCTTTACCATTTTGAAACTTATTCAGTTGCTGCATTGTGTTGTGTAGTGCAGCAATTGACACTACCTAAATATGATTTCGACTTAAATTCCTTGTTTTGTAGGTTTCAAATTAAGTTGCAAACAACTGAGAGTAACCATTCATTCCAATTGTTGTATTTCAGTTACCAAACTTCAGTTATATTCTGGTTGATTTTTAATGACCTGGTCCAGTTGTCTTCACTGTCTTCCAGTGTTACTATCTAACCCAGGCCAACAATTCTGTAGAAGTGAAATTCTCTGTTACTTCAAAGTATATAAACTTGCTTTTCATCACTTAAAATCTTGTTGTATTGGGTATAGTCATCATAAATATTCTAAAGGAGAATACAGATAAAGTTTCATCTTTTCAATTAATATGTATGGCACTGCATTTTTCAGAAACTCATGTAGCATTAAAAAAATTTTAAAAATGTAATAGCATATACTGTTGCATTTTGCATCTTCTAACCTTTGAAACCGATTTTCTTATTATATACTGATTATTTTTCTTACTGGCCTGTTGCCCCTCCCTTTCAATTCAATGTTCTGTTAACCTTTACTGTCAAATCTAAAGTATGCTGTTCAGAATTTTTCTAAAGGAAGGTTTATGTGAGTGTACAGCAAATTCAATTTTTGTTTGTAGCTTGAAGTGGATACATGCTTTCAAATGGACTACTGTAGTTATGTGTGTTGTCTTCATATTGAACACTTAACAGAAATTCTAAATTCTGCCATCTACTAAATCTATTATTATTACTAATCCTTTCGGTAGGATTCATTCCATATGCAAATATTATAAAATCCAACTTGTGGAACATGGCTTCGTTTAACAAGCATTTGCAAGATTTATAGGGCCAGAAATTAAAAAAATGTTGGAGCATTCTAATTGTTGGGAGCTAGTAACATCCAAGTTCTGAGAAATGATCACGAATAGATACAATTGAAATGGATTGTGGACTGATGTCCCACTTACTCCGTAGGTGTGTAATAAAATCTTTGAACAAGTTGATTAGCGAAATAGATTAATAAATAAAAATCAAGAACATTATGTAGTTAAGGAAAATTGTGGAAACATTAAAAGATATGAAATGATTGAAAATGGTCTGATCATCTGTAGCTGAGAGAGTACAGATGTGGTGCGATGCTTGTTGGAGGTTAACTGCTAGGAAGGATTACAGGAAGGCCTGTGAGATAGAAGGGTTCTGTGGTGAGAGACATAAACACAGTAGAATTGGAAAAAGAATGGGTGACTGACGGAAGAAGGTAGAGAAGTATTGTGTCCCCAGATAAAATATAGGAAACTGAAAGAAGCAGATATTGATTTTGTGATTAATTGAGGACATTACGAAGATGAATTCATGATTAGCCGCTCTTGATGTGAGAAAAGTTGTGGAAAGCATAATCTTAATCATATGTATATGCACCACTTACTGTAACTGGAGACATTGTTTAAAGTTTGCTTTAATATCAAATTTAGGGAAAATTATTTTCACATGTAATTGATGTTGTTACACCTTTGAAAGCAATGGCTGAAGTTGAATGCTTGGCTATCCTGTACAGATTTAATCTGGAGACAGTTCTAATTACTGCCTGAGAAGCCAAAAAGCATTTTTTCTGTGATGCAGTTTCATTCACAAAAAAAAACGTGGTTAAGTGGTCAATGAATTAAAACAAATTAGCTTTGGGTTAATGAACAAAAACTTGGGCCACCTTCTAGCATTGGTATTTCTATCGTGGTACTACGTTTATTACTGATCATTCAATTTTCCATGCATTCTTTTCAAGGCAAGTTTGCTGTCCAAGGAAATCTTTTATATGCATGGATTCGGTGTGTTTATGAATGTTAGAAATAAGAATTCATCACAAGAGAATCTTAGTAATTTGCATTTGATGTTTCCTGGGGCTAAAAACTTGGAAACAATGTTTTTAAATAATCTCTAATGTACTTTTTAAAAAATGCTTTACTTAATTGATTAGTGAAATTATGCCAGAGTAGGGTGAAAGTCTATTATTTTAAGTGTCAATATTTACTAAAATTATTGCATGTTTATGGGAGGTGATTGGGCCAACATTTCTTATCAGCTAAAATATCTTGGTTTATACTATAATTCTACTAAAATTAATGGAAAAAGAAAACTATCTGGTAGCACTCAATAATATCCGTTATTTGCAGAATACATTTGAAATTTAAATATAAATTGACAGAACAACTCTTCAGCTAAAATACTTTGATTCGATCATTTCTTGTTCCTTTTGGAGCATGTGAGGAGCTCACCACAGTTTGCACATTATTTTATTGATTGGGTTCAGTACTTTCTCTGACAGCCCACTAGCTAAAATAGACCATAAGGATTAAATCATATATTCAGAATGTTTCTTTTTTTAATAAGGATGCTAAAGATTAGTAATGTTGTGAAGGTTTTTTAAACCAGTTGTATTTGATTTTAATTTAAGTATGTGTGGAATAGATTTTAAAATATGTCGGGGCCCATATTTGTACAGCACTTTATCTGCAAATTGTATTTCTTTTTGATTATAGGATGAATGTTGGACAAGTTTGAAGAATTTTTAAAGCTTTCCAAGAAGAAAATATTCAAACTTGTATTTGATTTTCTCAACATTTGAGATCTACTTTTACTGTTGATTGATTGTTTATCTGTGATTGAGAAGTAATAAGGTTAGTTGATTATAATTTTCATGCCACTTTTGTTTTTGCAATTGCCATTATCTTGTGATTCCATATATCATGCATCATCATTAGACTATACATTTATTTATCATAAATATTTCCTTTACTAACTTGTTTCAGAAATTTTGTTTATTTATTTTGGGTTATAAACTAATAGTTTGGAGGAATACTTGTGTAAATGTTTTAAAAGCTGTGTACTGTTGGATCTTTTCAAAAATATTGTTTTGGAAGTGAGTAAGGCATAAGTGAAAGTTTGCTTATCGTTACTATTTGATTTGTCACTGAACTATGTGCTACCTAATTAAAGTGGAAAATTCAACTAATCTACAGATCTCGGTGATGTTCTGTGCACCCAAGTTCGAATCCCACTGCAGAGGATGGTGGAATTTGAATTAAGAGTCTAGTGAACACGAATCTGTTGTCAAAATAAAAACGGAAAGTAAGGCAGATGCTGTAAATCGGGAACAAAACCAGAAGTTGTTGGAAAAGTTTAGCACGTCTGGCAGCATCTGTTTTGAAAAAAAAATCAGAGTTAATGTTTTGGGTCTGAGGAAAGGTCACTGGACCCGAAATGTTAACTCTGATTTTTCTTCACGGATGTTGCCAGACCTGCTGAGCTTTTCCAGCAACTTATGAATCTGTTGCTGATTGTTGGAAAAGCCCATCTGGTTCACTAATGTTCTTTTGGGAAGGAAACTGCCATCTGGGCAATTAGGGATTGGCATTAGGGATATCCACATCCTGTGGATGAATTTTTTAAAAACCTGTTTCTTATTGTAATTCAGTGTTAAAAGTTTAGCTTTTTTTGGGAGGTTAAGTCATTCTTTAGCTTTTATTTTCCTATTTTCTTCATTATTGCTTTTCACTGGGCACAGGCCTCTTGTCGCTTCCTGGTTTTTGAGTTGCAGGTGCTATAGTCTAAGCAGCTTCTATAAGATACAATCCAGTCTTTGGCAATTCCTTTATTTCAATTTTCCTTATGGTAAGTCAATTTTTGATGAACCTCTGTCCTTAATAGTGAAGCTGAGTTTGGGACATCAGTGACTTATGGATTGAATTGTATCCACTTACTGCTGTAGCACAACTTGTAAGAGCCCCACTCTGCTGCATTACCTTGGCAGTTCATTTAGAGTATGATTTGGGGAAAAAAAAACTTTCTCGAGTACAAGTACTGTAAATTGTGGGATTTGTCCATTACCTAGGTAGCAGAAGTGTCCCAAGGAGTAGTTGTTTGTAGCATTAGCACACTTAACATTGCACCTACTGTCTCTGATCTTGCTTGGTGCTGAGCTGATATACGTGGAGTTTCAGATAAAATTAATAAACTGGTCACAAATTGAAACTTTGTGGCCTGAATAGCTTAGTCAACTGTTTAGGCAAGCTAGCTGGTGTCAGTGATAAACTGTCTTTTAGGTTTTAGAAATGCAGTGTTCCTAATATTTTTGGAATAAACTATTTGAGAATTTTGTAATTTAGGATTTTGAAGAAGCTGGAATATCTTCCAAGAGCTATGCCATCCCCTCACTCCCAACGTCACCACCATCCTCACACGTGGAATTGAGTACTGAGGAAAACTGTTGCTAAATTACAATGCTTAATTTCAGTGCAATATGTTTTGGACATTGTACATATCTTAGTACTATCTTGAGATCAGTGATTACTTTTTGATCATTGGCAGGGATGCCTTAAGTTCTCAAAGGGTTAAATATTCAAAAGAACTATTCATTGGAAAGCTTTGCAAATTTATTAAGAAGGAAGCTACTTATGAAGCACAATTAATTTTATTTTACTTATAAGCCTTAGAATTGTGATTTATTTGTGGTATTGTTGACATTGTTAAATATAGTTCAGAGTTACTTATTAAAATAGTCTTCATGGATTTTAAACAACTGAATTTATTTTAACTTGGTACAACAAAAAGCTGCATTTCATTTTAGAGCAACTGATATGTTACAGTATGTCCAAAGATTTCAATTTCATGTTCAGTGTATTGCTTAATGTGAATTTGCTAATTTATTTTCTTTTTGGTTATATTTTGATGTTTGGAGGTGAGGAAATTAGGCAGTTTGCAAAGCAAAATCTGATTTGTAAAGAAGTCAATTAACTAACATCCAAATGTATTGAGATAAGGAAGTAATTTATTAAGATCATCAAATATCATTTGCTGAAGTCAAAAGAGGCACCTGCTGAAAATGTCAATTTTCTACATAGAAGCTTTTGGTAGAACAATTGAATGATTTAAGACTACAGAACTAAAAGATGCTTCCTGCATAATTTTTGATATATTGCTCAATAAGCTCAATGTTGTTTTTAATAAGTTTGAGGGTTTCTAACTTGCAATTTTATGTATTAATGCCTCTTTTCATCAGCAATTTGGCATGCACTGTAATATGTAACTGAAATTACTGTTCTGACCAAGCTAGAAGTAGAGAGACATTAAAAGTAGAATTTTTTGGTGTGTCTTTTATATGTATTCATGAGAAACCCTCTCTACTCAGTGTTTAGGTTGTGGAATTGCTACTGCATGGAGTAATTGAGGCAATTAGAACAGATACAATTAGGAACAAGTTGGATAAATACATGAACCAAAACAAATGAAAGATTATCTTCAATGTGACTACAGGAAAGAGAGAGAGACAGCTTAGCATGGTGTAAAGACAGCAATCTTTCCTTCAATGTCAGCAAAACGAAGGAGCTGGTCATCAACCTCTGGAAGAGGAGTGGAGGACATACCCCTGTCTGTGTCATAGTTTCTGAAGTGGAGGTGGTCAAGAGCATCAAGTTCCTATGAGTAAATATCACCAGTGATCTACCTTGATCCATCCACGTTGATGCTACAGTCGAGGAAGCACACATGCCTGTACTTAAAAGATTAAGAAATTTGGCCTGTCCACAATGACTCTTACCAATTTTTATAGATACACCGTAGAAAGCATGCTTTCTGGATGCATCACAGCTTGGTGTGGCAACTGCTCTGCTCAAGACCACAAGAAATTAGAGAGAGTTGTGAACACAGCCCAGTCCATCACAAAAACTAGTCTTCCTTCCTCTGACTTCGTAAACACTTGTTGCCTCCACAAAGCAGCCAACATAATCAAAGACCCCTCCCACTTGGTTATACTGTCTCCCACCCTCTTCCATTGGGAAAAAGATACAAAAGTTTGAAAATACGTACCAATAGATTTAAGAACAGCTTCTTCCCTGCTGTTATCAGACTTATGAACAGACCTCTCAATATATATTAGAGTTGATCTTTCTCTGCATTATCTCTGTAGCTGTAACAGTATGTTCTGCATTCTGTTCTAAGTCCCTGATGTACTAATGTAAGGTATGATTTGTCTGGTTAGCATGCAAAACAATACTTTTCGGTGTATCTCAGTACATGTGACAATAATAATAAATCAAATCTTCAAACTTGTGGAATGTCAAATTGTTTCATTGTTATAAAATTCCACCTAATTTATGTTTCTGTATTGACTTATATTTTAGTTTTTATCAAAGATCCAATTGTTATACTTTATTTCACTATCTGATGTGAATTCTGAAGAAGAGTCATAGTGGAATTGAAACATTAACTCCATTTTTGTCTTCATAGATGCAACCAGATCTTCTGCATTTCTCCAGCATGTTACATGTTTGTTTCACGTTTCCAGCATCCACAGTATTTTCCTTTTATTTACGGAAGAACCTTGATAACTGAAATGAAATAAGTTTGGAGATGGCTTGTGTGGAGCATAAATGCTGGCACAGGATTGTTGAAACAAATGACCTGTTGTGCTGCAGCATTTTATGGGGAAGATTTGTGGTTAGTGCTGAAGCTAGTCCCCTACTACCCACAAAGATCTACCAACCTCTGGACACTGTTTTCCCATCTCCTGACAGCCGTTTAAATATAGAACCAAGTCAAGAGATCTTCAGCTGTGCAGTGACAGTGATTTTAGCAAGCAGGGCAAGTAGCCAAACGTCTGTCTTCTCACAGACAGCAAACCAGGAAATTAACAACACTTTTTTTATTCTTCAATCCAGTTTGTGAAATAAATGAGTATAATTAGATTTGTAATGATGTTAAAACATAAGTAAATCCAAATATAGGTGGAATATTCTAATAATGAAACAATTTGTAATTCCATAAATATAAAATTAGCTTGACAGAGTTAGAGGTGTCCGGCACTAAGTATGAAGCAAGAATGTAATTTTAAAAAACTGCGTTACTCTTCATTCCACACAGCTTCACTTTTTCTTTAGGGTTTTTTTTAATAGTGAGGCAAACAGTATAAAAGTTCATTCTTTTTTCATTGCAGATTGCACCCCATGGGGGAACTGCAACTGGATAGCTTTAGAATAGCAAAGAAACTTTGGCAGCAACTTCTGGATTTAAGCATCATTCTGTGTGCGTGGACTCCAAAGGTTGCTGTTAGTTTCATTGGAACAATGCCTGCAAATTCTGATTAATTTTTCCATAATTACCACCTCAGAATCTAGATCTCAGTAACTGGAATTTCTATCACACAAATATCATCATATAAGGCTGTACAAGTTAAAAAGGCCTTATGGAATTGAATCTGTTTTCCCAATCAAGAAGATTGAGAATACACACTATTCAGATAAAATAAAAAAGTCCATAGGTAATGTAGATGTAAGGCAGCGATTGACATGAATAGTGATCCTGAACTAGAGACAGTGGTTTAAAGGCAATGAGCTTCAAGCAGAGATTTGAAACATTGACTTTTTCTCCACAGCATAAATGAAAGGATACAAGTATTGGGCTTGCAGCGCAATTTTCTAAAATTGTGATTAACTTTTTTAATGTGCTGAGTACATAAGAATGGTATTGAATAATATAAGGTTGATCTAGCATTCTGGAGGGATAATCTGTGTAATTAATCTAATTACAGTTGAGTAGTATAGTTCGAGATGGATTGCAGTTTTGCTTTAATCAGAATCAAGGAGGAGAAAAAACAGAATTTGTGTGTCTTGTGCATTTATTTGTAGCTAGTTGTATCTCTTGAGTTTGGAAAAATCACATGGTTTGTACAGAAAATATACTTAATGAAATGACAATGCTTTCCTCATTCAGTGCTACAATAACTTTAAGTGCCAGACTCCTAATAAATTTTAGTGCTGCTAGGCTGACTCTTCAATTGAGTTGGATGATGCTGAAAACAGGGAATGGAATGAGAAACTAGTTTTGTCTGGCTCACCCAATTCTAAACCACAGTAGGACCATTCCTACTTCTCTTTCTTAAAGAGGATGCTTAACTGATGATGAAAGAAGATTGCATCAAGATCTATCTTCAGTGTAATATGAAATAAGCTTGAACATTTTAAACCTGTATCTCACTTTTTCATTTTTTTTCCCCTGTGATGTCTTGAAATATCTCTCTCAAGGTGTGTGATTCTGTTCCTGAGTAGGATAAAAGACAATGGCATCTCAAACTGGATGGTGATAGAATCATACAGTGTAGAAGAGGCTCTTCAGCCCACTGAGTCATCAAAAATAGACTCTACCAATACTAGTCCCACTTTCCCACACTAGGCCCATACCTTTGAAAATTATGACATTTCAAGTGCTCATTCAAATACCTTTTTAAAGGTTGAGGTTTCGTTCTCAACTACCTTCCCAGACATTCTAGACCATCACCACCATCTGGGTGACAAAAAGTTTCTTTAAATTCCCACTTTAAAATTATGTATATCAAATGTAGATGCCACCTTGGGCAGTACTTGCATCATATCAGCAAGTAGACATTTGTGGAATCGTACAGAAATAATACTTTTCTTGAATTGTATTGAGGCTGTGGAAAAACCATTCCCAGTTTTAAAAATCTCTCATCTGAGCATGTGTTCAGAAAGAAATTGGAAAGCGTTGAGAAAGATTGTAGTGTGATGAAAAACAGATTTTCCATTTGTAATTTGTGCACTACATAAGGTACAATTAATACAATAAATGTTATGACTGGCTGTTTAAGAGTTAACGCATCACACATCCTGTTTGCATAGGGTGATAAAAAAGACCCTGTTTCTTCAATAAATTTCCAAATTAAGCTGAAGATAAAAGAATGTTGAGCAGTCATCTGCAAATTTACATAATGTCAAAACTGCAATGCAGAAGTGCTTTCTGTTTCTATGTTTTAATTTTGCAATGAAATTGTCCAGTTGAGTTTTTCCAGAATTCAACAAATAAACAACAGATGAGGGGACTTAATGTTAACGAAGTTGTCTGCGTACTTGGAGACATATTTCTAGACTCCTTCCTATTGCTGGAATAAATGAAGGAGCCTTATGAAGATTTGCCAGTGAATCTTTGGTTTGAAATTCTTGCGTTGTTTAGCTAATGGGTCTAAAATGTGTTTGTCACTCTGGCATTCCATACTGATTATAGGCAGACTTAGTTTCCAAAAATCTGATTTACTTTCATGTTGTGAGACAAGTAATTCTTTTGTGTGTGTACATGTGTTAGATTTTAAAACCATAAAATAATTTTTCTTTAAGTTAATAAGTGACATGGCTTGTCCTAGCTATTCTATTTGCTCATTCTGTTAGGATCCATTTCCTGTAATTCAGAAATGAAAATGTTAAGTTGCTGTAGAAGAGCTTGTTTACTTAGATTTTTTAAAATTCAGTGATGTTAAAATATGGCATGAAATTGTCTGAAAGATAGGTTAAAGTAGCTAGAATGAGAATTAATTAGTTATAGAGAAATTGACTAAACAGTATATCCTGAAATTGGGAATGCATAGAATCTTTTATAGGGGGTTTCTTGTTAAAATACTGAAAGTTAAACTCCAGACTTTAGATCTCGATCTAAGCTTCTCTTTTAAATGCATATGTTACCATTCATGATCGGATGCAATAGCTGAGAATTTTTACATCATTTGGTCCTGCCCTGTTTACTGAAGTGAGCCTTCTGGAAATATGCAAACTACTTTTTTACACTAAACTGTTAAGGAGAAGAGAAATAATATAATTTAAATGGAAAGTAAATATGAAGGAAAATGTTTTTGAAAAACTGTACAGCTATAAGCTGTGTGCTGATAATTCGCTTGCAAAATATCCGTAATGTGCTAGAGATTTCTACAGAATTTATAGAAATATTGGAAAGGACAAAAAGGAGTTAATGGGACTTAACAGGTTTGACTGAAATTGTGTTAACACTAAAAAACATTTTTGCTTTCTTCCTAACGAAAAGTTTGAGACTTTTGGGCTTTTTAGGCTTCCTGGAATCTGGATCTTGCATCCTGTGGCTTATCAGAAAGTTCTGCCTTACCAAGTTGCAACAGATTAACAATGATTGGTTTAATTACTAATTTGTTTGTCAATTTTTTAAAGTATATAATGATACCTGATAAATGATTTTGTGAATAATATGAAGTATTTAACTTGCACATTTTATTACGTGTTTTGCCAATCTTCTTGTATCCAATTGATCACAGAGGTGGAAGTTGAATTTCTGAAATAAGCCCTTCTGCACCGAATTGTTGGAAGGGAGTTTGCTGATAATTCTAAAAGCTGCACAAAACCATTGAAGCAAGTACTCATATGTTGTGTAGATTTTGATTAATGTTTATATATTTAGCTTATAATTTAATTTTGTATGTGCGTATTAATACAATCTTAAATCTAGGTGTCAGATCAGTTTGTTGTTTACTTTATAGACTGCTCAATTATATTGAAAATTTGAACTGTAACAATATTGTTAACATAAATAAGATTCCTTCTTTGTTTCATCTAGATGAGCAGTAATGCAGCCAGCCCCATGTCAGTTGCAGGAAACACAGCTTCCAGCAGTGGGAGGGGATCGGCAAAGTCAACTAGCTTTGTTACAGAACTTCAGACCATGATGTATGTAAACAAATCAAATACTAAACTTATTGTTTTAATTTAATTGCATCATTAATAACAAGTAGAAAATATAAACTTGGCCATATATACATGCATTATGTTGAATTTGACCATGTTGCAAATTAATGTTTATAGATAAAATTTATATTTAGCCCCTATAATCAGTGCAAAAAATGTTTGTTTTGACTACAGAGAGAAAATTGTATGGCAATGGACTACTTTGGTATCTAGTTATTTTCAGGGAATGATTAATTTGTCATAGCCAACTTCAGTTTTATGTACTTTGAGGTAATTTTTATTTTTCCTTTTTGCATTTGGCTGACTAGACTATGCTCTGAGGCAGATTTATCCTCCTATATAGGCTCTTGGAATTGTTGAGGAAGAAAATGTACTGGTGGGTGTTATTTCCACGTGTAAGGAGGCATGAACTACCACAATTTTATGGGTTATTTAAAATATCAAACTCCTCTCTCAACACTCTGGATGCATTAGCTATTTAATGGGAAAAAAATTAATAAAAGGAATCTTAGATATGTTGGTGCAGTTAGAGGTTTATTTAAAAAAAAGAACATTCTCTCTCTTGATATTGCATAGTAGTTTATATTGACCTTTAGTGGTTTAAAGAAGAGGAAAATTTTGAAATCAAATTGATAACAATTTAAAAATTAATGGAAAGTGTTGGTATTATAGGATTTTGTTTTTTTTTACCCTCCATTTCTATTATTGAGTGCTAGCTGGAAATATCTTGTAGACAATGGCTGTTACTGCCCTAAGTTCTCACTGCTTGCTATAATAATTAACTAGTTCAGGTACTACAATTTTTTGAACATTCTGCTGCAGGTTTACATGTCTGGATGTGAGAAGCAAACATGGCTTACCAGTCTTAGCAACTCGTTTGCCTTTTGCCTCAATGAATCGCTGCAATTTTAATTCACAATTTTTGCAAACTAAATTGAACTTTTTCTTATGGAGTGCCTATGTAGCAGAGTAGCTCTTTTTTTAAAAGTGCCTTTGTATTTCTGGTTTTATTTAGTCATGATCATAGGGACTAAAGAAACGGTACCTTAATTTTGATGCACCAGTGTAATGGTGGAAGCTACTGCTCAAGTAACTGCCAGTGAATATACATGTGTCATTGATAATGCAGGTGATGTTTTACTGCAGACAAAAACTGATTCAAAATGAGCATGGAGATATAAACTACCAAAATAAATCCCTTGAAAATAAATGATCAAAGTTAGTTTTGGCATTTCAAAACTGTATTTGGGCTGACAGATTTTTCAGTGCACTTATGTAAATAATGATATCCTGTTCTATTTGGTTACAATTTCTAATTTCTTCTGCCTTCGTGGAGGTCTCTAATTGAGATCACTTGTACACATACATAACAGCAAAGAAAATGGCTCATGGGAAGTCGAAATGGAGCAGAAGTGCTTATGATAGAGCAAAAGCCTGGACTGTAGTAAATATGGAATAAAAATCTTAATGGTTTTATGAAATAAAAACAAAGTTGCTAGAAAAGCTCAAAGGGTTTGGCAGCATCTGTGAAGGAAAAAACAGGGTTAACGTTTCGGATCCAGTGACCCTTCCTCAGAACTGGTGGGGGCTGGGAAAACGTCAGTTTATATGTAGAACAAAGGGGAGGGGGATGGGGTTGGGAGTAAACTATAGGATAGAGCCTAAAGAGAGAGAAGAGCAGTTCGACAGACGAAGAGTTGATAACGATCAGGCTGGGAGGGTGAATAGTTGTTAATGGGGACTATTAGTGACTAATAACAGGTAGTGTGTAATGGCAGGCTATGTGATAACAAGAGATAATGGGGTAGGTGGCTGGGACATGGGAGAGTTCAGGCCCTAAAATTATTGAACTCGATACTGAGTCCGGAGGGCTGCAGGGTCCCCAAGCAGAAAATGAGGTGTTGTTCTTCTAGCTTGTATATGGCTTCGCTGGAATACTGCAACAAGCCAGAATCAGACGTGTTGGTCAGGGAACAGGGTGGTGCGTTAAAGTGGCAGGCAGCAGGTAGTTCAGGATCTTTTTTGCGAGCAGAACGTAGATGTTCTGTGAAGCGGTCACCTCGTCTATGCTTTGTTTCCCCAATATGGAGGAGACCACGTTGTGAGCAGTGAATGCAGTAGAGTAGATTCTGGGAAGTGCAGGTGAAGTGTTGTTTCACCTGGAAGGTATGTTTAGGCCCTTGGAAGCTGGGGAGGAAGGAGGTAAATGGGCAGGTGTTGCACCTTCGCCGGTTACAGAAGAAGGTGCCATAGGGATGTTAGGGCAGTCGGGGGTGGTGTTGGGGGTGAAGGAAGTGTTGACCAGGGTGACCTGAAGGGAATGGTCGCTGCAGAAGGCGGACAAGGGAGGGGACGGGAATATGGGTCTGGTGGTGGCATCTTGCTGGAGGTGGCAGAAATGGTGCCTGATGATCTACTGGATGTGGATGCCGGTGGGATGATATATAAGGACAAGGGGAATCCTATCACTGTTGCGGAAGGGAAGAGAAGGGGTGAGGGCGGAAGTGCGGGAGATGGCTTGGACTCAGTTGAGGGCCTTGTCGACCACAGCTGGGGAATCCTCGGTTGAGGAAGAAGGTTGACATTTGGGAGGCTCCCTTGTCGTTCTGCTCGCAAAAAAGATCCTGAACTACCCGCTGCCTGCCACTTTAACACACCACTCTGTTCTCTGACCAACACGTCTGTCTTTGGCTTGCTGCAGTGTTCTAGTGAAGCTCAAAGCAAGCTGGAAGAACCACATCTCATTTTCCGCTTGGGGACCCTGCAGCCCTCCGGACTCAATATCGAGTTCAATAATTTTAGGGCCTAAACTCTCCCTTGTCCCAGCCCCCTACCCCACACACCAGGCCTTGTTATCACGTAGCCTGCCATTACACACTACCTGTGATTAGTCACTAATAGTCCCCTTAAAAACTATTCACCCTCCCAGCCTGATCGTCATCAACTCTTTGACTGTCCAACTGCTCTTCTCTCTCTTTAGGTTCTATCCTATTGTTTACTCCCTACCCTATTCCCCTCCTTATTTTCTGCATATAAACTGACGTTTTCCCAGCCCCAACCAGTTCTGAGGAAGGGTCACTGGACCCGAAACGTTAACTCTGTTTTTTCCTTCACAGATGCTGCCAGACCTGCTGAACTTTTCCAGCAACTTTGCTTTTGTTCCTGATTTACAGCATCTGCAGTTCTTTTGGTTTTTATTTTGTTTTATGAAATTTTTTCCAGCATGCTACAGCTTTCCTATTTTGCATCAAATTATGGCTATCTCGGATAACATTTGCTTGGAGCAATGGCTTTGAACTGCCACAGCCTATATTTAAAAATTGCTAAAGAGATCTACTAGTGCACATCTACTATAGCATTAAAATTTTTTGACAGAGTATTAAAGGAATGGTTGCTTAGTGCATGATGTTGTGTAATGCTGCAGGCATAATTAGGTGTTTAGCAGCAATGTGATCAATAAAATTTGAACAACAAAATTGACCCTGAAAAGCAAACTTTATAACTGTAGAGAGATTTTAATTAGTAAATTTTTGACCTAAATGTTTTGTTTCGATTTTTATTCACCATAATTTACAACATTTGCTTCATGCATATGTGTTAATTGATAACTTGTCATAGTTCCAACTGATGGTAATATGAAACAAGTCATTCCAGAATGAAACCTGCCTTGATAGATCAAATATATCATTTTTGCAATAAAGAACTGTAAATGCTGAAGATCTGAACAAAAAACAAAAATTGCTGAAGAAACTCAGCAGGTATGCCAGCATCTGTGGAGAGAAAGCAGAGTTAACATTTCGATTCCAGTTCTGAAGAAGGGTCACTGGACTCACAACATTAAGTTTACTTTATCTCCACAGATGCTGTGAGACCTTCTGAGTTTCTCCAGCAATGTGTGTTTTTGGTTACCATGGTAGTCATCACTGAAGCACATTCTCACCAAGCTGCAGATGTTCTTTAACAATAGAATTCAAGTTTTTACACAAAATTAAGAATTGTGGCGCGCTATATATAATAGTTACAAACGTCTTTACATAATCAGTAAAACAAACTTTCAGCCTGTTTCAACACCAGTCGTTTACAAATACTTTCCTCCAGATAAATATCACTCATATCTCAACTCTTTAATTTCTTCCTTAACAGATTCATTCTTGTTTCCTTCTATTTGACTGCCGAGACAGTTTTACAATACCTTTTTGAGTCTGTTGGCATGATCTCCTCTCGGTTTTGATGCCATTTCAGTTCTAACAACTTGAAAATTTTTGTGCACGTTTGCCTGGCTTGGAAGCTTGATAAACTTCTAAATATATTGGCTAGGATGATTGGTTCCCCTGAGCTGAAACTTGATTCTTCTGTTAAGAGAGAACTCTTCTCCCTTCTGAACTGAACTGATTCTTCTGATTTGAAGACAGAAGCTAAATTAATGGCCTCTGGTTTGTTGTATATTCATCAGTACAAACTTTCCATCGATTATCACAGATTTTCTGCCAAGTACTTGACTGAAGTCTTAGAAATGATATATACGCAGTTCCCAGGTTATGAATGGATTCCATTCTTGAATTTGTGTGTATGTCAATGCAATGTAGGACAGTATAAAATAGCAATTTTTAAGGACACGAAGCATTCGTGTGTTAGATCTTTCGAATTATACCCCTGTAGGGGATCACATTCATAAGTACAAGCGTTCATAAGTCAGATGTTCATAAATCGGGGACTTCCTATATAAAGATTGTTGTTTTGACTTTTGTAAAATAAACCTTCAGAGGAATGTCTAAAATCCATGCTCTGTATTTTAAAATCAAGTTCCTAGCCAATGTTATATAACACCTTTTTATCATCCATGCAGTTTAAAAAAAACCTGCAAGTGGTTTTATTTTAATGTTTGTTTATTGGATATTTAAGATGATATTATTAGCTGCTTTGATGGCTTGATTGCATTGCTGCTTCATTGCACTGTAAATGCCCTGCAAAGAAAACTAATCTGCAATACTGGGTGCAGAGCTGGATGAACACAGCAGGCCAAGCAGCATCATAGGAGCAGTAAGGCTGATGTTTCGGGCCTTCAATTTGATGAAGGGTCTAGGCCTGAAACGTCAGCCTTACTGCTCCTATGATGCTGCTTGGCCTGCTGTGTTCATCCAGCTCTGCACCTTGTTGTCTCAGATTTTCCAGCATCTGCAGTTCCTACTATCTCTAATCTGCGATACTTCTGCACTAGCTTCTGAAGTTCTGAAAGATCTGGTGATCTCTGGCAAGGAAGATTTGCATTGTATTTAGTAAGCCATTGACTGCAAAATCTGGCCACCATTTCTTCCAAATTATTGAGTGTGAATTGAGATGGTGGCTGGAAGAAACTTAGAGGCCCATCAATATTAAACAGGTGCATTGTTGGAAGATCGTAGTGAGTTCAAAATATTGACAGCAGGACTGTATCAATATTCACATTTGACCTAATTTCAAGTCTTATATTAATCAAACTTCCCTTAACTCAGCGTTAGCAAAATAAACTAATTTATTTAGTTTTTCTCATCAGCTTCCTAGCCTACATTGTGGCCTTAAACTGGTCATATATTACTTGACTGAGCTGGTTTACAGCAAACTCTTATGTACTTTCTGTCATGTTCTCTCCCTCTAGCTGTTCCCCTTCCATTCTCCTTGCATTGTTTTCTCTCACATCCTTTCGATTTCTAGCATATTCTATTGTTTTGTCTGTCTTTCCCTCTGTCTCTTTCTTTTACTTTTTGTGTGTTTCTCTCTCTCTCTTTCTCCGTCTCTTTCTATCCGTGCCTGCATCTCCTCTAGCTCTCTGCTGGTGCCCCTCCCCCATTCCGCTTGCACGCGGACTCTCTTTCCCTCTCCCTCCGTGCCCAAAATTCTCTTTGCCCTGCGCCCTCTGTCTTGGTCTCTCTCTGCCTGTCTCCAGCTCATCTTTACCAGATGTTGAGACTACCACTGTCCCACAAAAGCCTCCAATCATGTAATAGCTAATTTTCAGTGTCAGGGAGGCTGTTTGGAAGTAATTGACACATCACATTGTTAAAAGTACACTTAGAATTGAAATGGTAGTTAAATTCCTCTGGGAATTTTGTCTGTATCTATCATGCATGTACTGGACTTTCATGTTGTTTCACATATTTTGAAGCAGTCATCGAGTTTCTATTTTTTTGTAGAATTCTCATCTTGGATTGCAGTTTCTGATGTTTACATCTCTCTGTACCAGTTGCATATAAAGTAGTGACCTGCCATTCACTTCCCTGTTATTTTGACAGCAACTTAAAGGCTTCAAATGAGCACATTGAGAGAACGCTTTCCCAAATGGAGTGCAATATTTTGGTACAAACGTAGAAATGAAAGGTGTGCTGAAAAATTTAACCTAATGATAAAGTCTTTTAAAATAAATTAACCATTTTTAAAAATACATTTCAAGCATTGGGTTAACCACAACAAAAAATAGTCACAAATTTGTGGTAACATATGTTACAAATCATATTGGCTGTTCAGTGGAAGATGGCCAGTGCTCTGTTTTAAAGAAACACCATAGGAATTTCTCTAATTACATTTTTAATTAGTTTTGGCATTGTTGTTGTAGATGGCTGTTGATGTGATGAAACGACTAAGCCCCAACAAATCTTATACAAGTATTTATGTGGAGAGAATTTGCTACAAAAATGTAAAATGTTCTTTTTCTATTCTTTCTCCAGTGGACCCTGACAGCTACATTGAAATTTAAATAATTTGAAGCATGCTTTGAATTTTTTGAATCATTGTCACAAAGAAGTGCGAACTCAAATTGTTTAAAATGTATTATTGCTTTATATGTTGATATTATTCAGCTCTTTGACCAGCAGTCACCTTGGATTGTGCAACTGAGCTGAGATTAAAATGTTTCTTGCAAAATACATTGTTCAAAAAGCCATTTTAGAGTAAGTTGACAATTCCTGTAATAAGTATTCTGTTTCTTACTCTACTAATTTTAATTCATGTTTTCAATTATACTGAAGTTAATTCTCTAAGTAATGCCAAGTTAGTTATTTAACAGGAAGATTTTCATTGGCTTTACTTGAGCATTATTGACACTGGACTTGTGAAATTCTCTGGAATTTTCTTCCTAAACCCAGTTGAAGCCCTGATATTTGACAGAATATAAAAACATCAAAGGATTGAATCTTGGGGCATATCGGAACTGATTTCATAGCAATGGGAATAGAATCCATTGAAGGAGATGTACTGGCTTTGTATGGACAAGGAGCAATGTATCTAGCACAGAACAGTGGGCTGCAAAAGATACCAAAAAGCGTGAAATGATTTTAAAAAAATGGAGGGTCAAATATGCCATTGATATCAACATACATGATAGATATGCAGTTCTCTGTTGCTTTGAAGTAGAAACATTGAATGATTTTAAATAGAACAGGGAAACATTGGAGTTCTTGTACGTATTCTGGCATATGACACCATTTTGTTTAAAAGCAAAAAATCAATTTAGTATTATGTTAAGGATTTGCAATGAACTTATTATTGGAAGATGATCTTGATTAGGGGAACAAAATGTAGTGCATGACTTGCATAGTATTTTTACTTCCATTTTAAAATGTTAAGACAATATAATTGTGAGAAAGAAATGTTTTAAGCATGAACAAAAAAGGCCAAGTTAACCACAGCGTATACAGGTGTGTTTAAGAATATGGGAATGTTTTTGAAGGGTTGTAAAACCTTGTCAGATTGTGACAACTCCATTTGGAAAGTTGCAAGATTACTGGATTAAAAAGAAAATAAATGTTCCAGTAAAATATAATGGAACTCTCTTTGACTCAACTTTTAATTTAAGTTGTCAAATATAAAGAAAAGGCTACAGAAACTCTGATATGGAAAGATTTAACGTTTGGCACTTCTTTGAAACTCCAGATAATTTTTTTCATAACTTAAAGTGATGCAGTAATTCCTAACGGTTAAAAGTTGTAAAATATTGCTGTACCCCAGTAGCTGTAATATTCCACAACTGCCAAAACTAATTAGAAATGTAATTGGAGAAATTCCTATGTGTTTCTTTAAAACAGAGCAAAGTGGAATAAATTCATATATTCAATATAACCAGATGGAGATTTGATATCAATGCCTTAAGGTTTTAACTGCACAGGTTTAAGCTTTTCACAAATATCTATTAACAGCAACATTATTTACAGTAATGCTATTGAACAATGACTGAGTTTTGTGCTGTTTTGAATTTTGTAGCTCTGCTGAAAGTACATTTTTTCTTTTGTATAAAAGCATGCATTCAGGCATTTGAAGGCGTGCGTGCCATATAAACAGTATTAAATATGACACCCACTCAACTTCTGACTCATAGCACCATGGCCAGTTAGTCATGGTATGAATGGCGATCTTATTTATCCCAGTAATGTGACCGTTTAATAATAAAATGATATCCAGTATGTATAATTTTTGCTTTAAGTTTCAGCACAGCAAGTATAGTGCAATATGAAAAGATTCATATTTTTGTGCTTAGTTTTCTTGAAGAAAAGTCTTATTACTGAAAATCGTCATGCTCCATTCTGTTGTTTGATCTGCAGTCTGTCTCTGGACCTATTAAGTCTGATGGGCAAAGAAAATTCCTGCTGATTACTATGTTTTTGAAACCCTGTCATCCCATTAGGCATTATGAGCAGTTAGCAAATCTGCATTTCAGTACAGTCTGCATCTTCTTAGACTGGCAGATTTCCTGCTGTACCATTAGCGCCCAGTTCAATGAAGAGTGCAGGAGGTCTTGCAGGAGCGGCACCAGATACAGTTAAAACCGAGATACCAATCTGCATGCTAAATAGCATAAACTGCAAATGATAGAGCTAAGCAATGCCACAGCCAGCTGATCAGATCTAAGCTCTCCAGTTATGCTAAATTCAGTTGTGAATGCTCATGGGCAATTAAAAAGCTTTGTGGAGGAGGAAGATTGTCAAATATCCCCATTCTCGATGATGGGGGGAGCTCAGGACATCAGTACAAATGATGAGGCTCAAACGTTTGCAACCATCCTTTGCCAGAAGTGTCAAGTGGATGATCCACCTCAGCCTTCTACACAGGTCCTCAGCATCATAGATGCCATTTCTCAGCCAATTGGATTCACTCCACATATTATCAAGAAACGACTGGAGGCTTTGATACTGCAAAGGCTGTTTGCCTTGACAACACTTCAGCAATAGTACTGAAGATGGGTGCTTCAGAACTTCCAATACAGCTTCAAATCTGGCATCCACCCAGTAATGTGAAACATTACCCAGGCATGTCCTGTATATGCACACAGCTGGACAAACCCAACCCAGCTAATTACCACCCTATTGGTCCACTCTGGTGCATCTGTAAAGTGAGGGAAGGTGTCATCAAGGGTACTATCAAGCCAATGCCTACTCAGCCATTACCTGCTCACTGACATGCAGTTTGAGTACTACCAATGGCCAGTCAACTTCAGATATCATTACAGCCTTGGTTCAAGCATAGACAAAAGAGCTGAATTCCAGAGGTGAGCTCAGAGTGAGTGCCTTTAACATCAAGCTGCATATAACTGTGTGGCATCAAGGGGTCCTGGCAAATTATGTCAGTGAGAATCAGGACTGAGAATTCTGTGCTGTTTTGAAGTCCTACTGAGTGCTAGGTTATTGTTGGAGTTCAGTCATGTTGACTCTGGGCAGCTGTGCAGGAGTTCCTCAAGGTAGTGTCTTTGGTCCAACCATCTCTAGCTGCTTAATCAATAACTTTCCCTCCGTCATGATGTCAGACATTCTGATAATTGCACAATGTTCAACAGCACTACTATCACTGAATCACTGAACCAGGTCAGGGCTATGAAGCAGCAAGTAAGATTCCCATCATTAGTGCTGGGTATTGATTTCTTCCAAGTGTGAATCTAAACATTTCCCCTTGACCTTCAAAATCTTGCGGGTTGCAATTGATCTGAACTGGACTGGCCATATAAATACTGTGCTTACAAGAGCAGGTCAGAAACTAGGAATTCTACAGCAAGTAACTCACTGTCTGACTCCCCAAAGCTTGTCTATCATCCACAAAGCACAAGTCAGGATTGAGATGGAATAATTGTCACTTAACCTGGGTGAGTGCAGCTCCAACAACATTCTAGGAGCTTGACACCTCTGGGATATAGCAGCTGACTTGATCGTCACCACATTCACAAACGTTCACTTCCTCCACCAGCAATGCTCAGTGTGTACCATCTACAAGATACACTTCAGAAATTCACCTGGACTCCTTAGATTATCTTACAAACCCAAGACCACCTTCCATCTAGAAGGACAAGTGCAGCTGATACCCGGGAACACTATCACCTGCAAGTTACCCTGCAATACACTTGCCGTCCTGACTTGGAAATGTATCACTGTTCCTTCTGTGTCAGTGGGTCAGAATCCTGGAATTTGCTCCCTTACGGCATTGTGGGTGTACCTGCACCAAATGGCAGTAGTTCAAGAAAGCTGTTTGCCACCTTCTCATATAAATTAGGGGTGCACAACAAATGCTGACGTATCCAGTAGTGCTGACATCCTATGAATGCATGAAGTATAATAAACATAACTTCAGTTTATTCTGTAACTGATCATAACTTTTCTTTAAGGTATTGCATTAGTACAAGCTTACTCAATGCTGGAGCAATAGACCAGGCTCAGCTTTATGTTATAATACAGCTCAAAATACTGGAAGGTTATTGGACTGATGCATTAACTCCATGTAACTCTTAAGAATAATAGACATGTGTATTTTGAGCACTTCTTGTTTTATCTCATGTTTTCAGTAGCTGCAGTATTTTGCTTTAATATTGACTTTCTGCAACTCAATTTAAGTTTGTCATTGCTGTAAAGTAAGAAATTATTTGCACTTTCAGTGTAAGAGCATTTCTTGACAGCTGCCTCATGCTATATTTCAGAAATGCCAACTGATCGTTGAGACTGTGCTCTAACAGTGTCTTATATTCATACCAATGCTACATTTGGCTGGTCACCAAGAAGCATGGTAATTGCTACGTGGGATCAACCCCCAAATTTCCCATCATCACACAAGATTTTTGTTCTTTATTGTTTTTTGTTAACATCACTGGCAATGCCGGCATTTGCTGCACATCTCTATTTGCCCTTAAAATGAGTGGCTTGTTGTGTCATTTCAGAGGGCAGTCAGCCACATGGATTGTATGTTGGCAAATTTTAGTTCCCTAAAAGGAATTAAAGCATACAGGCTGGGTTTTTAATGACAGTTGACAATGGCTTCCCGGTTATCATTAGACTAGCTTTATTCATTCCAGATTTATTATTTGAATTCAAGTTTCATCATCTGCAAGGGTGGGATTTGAAACCATGTCCCCAGAGCTCTGGGTCACTTGTCCAGTGACAATGCCACTTTGTCACCCCTTTTCAGATGTATTCATATCGAGTTAACTGAATATATACTGGCACATAAGAGTGCTTGGTGTCTCATTATTGTGATCTCAATTTTGTGTTTTGGAATACATTTTCAGTAGCTTCCAAACATAACCCCCATGTACCAGTATTCTAGTGTAAGTGAATTCAAGTGCACCCAGAAAGTCACTTATTACTACATGGTTTTGCAGTTTCATATTTTAACATGTCACTTTAAGTTGTTTATATCCGTCCACATGGTGTCAACACATGAGTAAGCAGTGAAGTGCCATTATCAACACACAAGTCAATAACCAAGCTGTCAGTCTGAAATGTAAAGTTCATTACTAGCAGTCTAGCATGAAAATAAAAGTTGATGGTATAAGGGTAACATACTAGCATGGAGAGAAGATTGTCAGAAAACAGGAAGTATGGATAATTAGGTCTTTGTCTGATTGGCAGGATGTGACAAGCACAATCCAGTAGATAATCAAGAAAGCTAATGGAATGTAATCCTTTATTACATTACGGATTGGACAAGTAAAGATGTTATGTTTCTGTTATACAAATAATTGGCGAGACCACATCTTGAATTCTGTGTGTAGTTTTGGTCTCCTTGTTTAAGGAAGGATGTAAAGGCGTTGGAGGTGGTTTAGAGAATGTTTCCAAGATTGATATCTGGAATGAGTAGGCTGTCTTGGACAGGCTGGAGTTTAGGAAAGTAAGGGATAATTTGATTGAAGTGTACAAGATCCTGATTATCTTGACAAAATGGGTGTGGAAAGGATGTTTCCTCCTTTTTGAGTCCAGAACTAAACAGCAATGTTTTAAAATTAGGGTCCCCCTTTTAGGACAGTGGAATGTTTTCTCTCAAGTTATTTGACTTTTGCATTCTGGAGACAAGGTCATTGAATATTTTTAATTGAGGTAGATAGATTCTTTTTAAGTAGGCAAATCAAAGGTTGATGAGGGGTAGATAGGAATGTGGAAGTTGAAACAAAAATAGATCAATGTGATCTTACTGAATGGCAAAATAGGCTTGGATCATCTGCTCCTGTTTCATATGTTCATAATATAGATGACAAATGAGCAGAATGAAAATTCAGTTGCTTCTAGTGAGTTGCATTAAAAGAGAAATGCTCAGTGTGACATTAGTCAAGTCATTTTTAAAGGCAGTTTTCTGCAGAAAGAATTTGAGGCAGTGTCGGTCTTAATTCCCTTGCCTCTGACCATTATTTTCATATGGTCATTCCTTAATAGAGTCACAGATCTAGAGCGTGAAAAGAGACCTTTCAGCGCACTGTGTTTGCGCTGGTCATCAAACATCCATTTATTTTCAAACCATTTTCCAGCGCTTGGCCCGTAGCCTTGTACAGTGTGAATGCTCATTTAATTAGTTTGTAAATGTCTTGAGGGTTCTGCTGTTACTACCTTTTCAGGCAGTGTGCTCCAGTTACCTATACCCTCTGGGTGAAAAATATCCTCCAATCCCTTCTAAATCTCCTGCTCCATGCCTTAAAACTGCTCCCTGGTTAATGAATCCCCACTGCGGGGAAAAGTTTCCCCTATCTATCTTATACCTGTCAAAAATACATTTGTTTGTGAATCCTGGATCCTCACCACCTCCCCATTGAGTTTTTTTGCTCAAAATTGGGGTTGTTTTCCTATATAAAACAGAAATTGCTGGAGAAACAAAACAGGTCTGGCAGCATCTGTGGAGA
>NW_025967271.1:0-25000 GCF_021869965.1 Rhincodon typus
AGATACCTATCGTCCAATGGGTCAAAATATCCTTCCTCAAATCCCCTCTAAACCATCTGTGTTTCACCTTAAAATTATGCCCTCTTGTATTGACCCTTCAAGAAAAGAAAAATAGGAAGATTTTGGGTGTACTTACTCGAAACAATAAAGAAAAGTGAGGAAATATTTCACAATTTCCGGATCTTTTCTCCCAAAATTATTTTGTGTAAAGTTAAAAAGGACTGAACATAATCTAGTATGCAGTATATCATGGCTGTTCCAGATTTTGTACAGAATCAAGTATTAGATTGCAGTGTGTCTGTGATATCCCCATGCAGAGCCAATGTATTAAACTACCATTTGCTGTAACCATCCTCCTGTCACTGTCTCATATGATTGAGTTTCTGTCGTTATCAAAATGAGAGCTATCCATTTTTGATAATTAGATGATTTTCTGCTTTTGTACTCCGTGTATGCATTAGTTACACTCGAGAATAGATTAATATTTATTTAAGGTCTCCTTCACTCTGCCTCTGGTGACAGGCATTCTGTGTTGTGCCAGTAAGATATTTTTTTCTGTTTCCTTTAACAGCTGCCCTTATAAGCGGCCTGCAATTTTTGTAGATTTATGAACAGTTTGTGTAATTGACTCATGCTCTCTAGGAACTTTGTTGTGACTGCTCTGAATTAATTCACAAGGAAAGATGTAAATAACCTTCTCCAAACAGGAAAACCTAAGCAAAATGAATAACTTAAATACAAATGACATGGACATTCCAGCTAAAAGAGCTCAAATGAATAAACTTCCAGTAGTAAATAGTATTTATTCCTGAGAGATGTCAACAAAGATTTGTGAGGTATTCTTTATGCTTAGATACTCACGAGCTACCAGTTGATTAGAAACAGGCTCGTACGTCACGTGTTTTCAAAAATGGGGTTAAAACGTACATGATTGGATCTAATTTTTTTCAACACTGTTTAAAATAACGGAATTGAATGTCAGGAGTAATGTTGGGATTGTCTATACAGCAATAACTTTGAAATCAAAAGTGTTCAACAAACACTCTACTCCAAGGGAGTTTCACAAATTTCATCTCTTTGGTGGAGGTCTGTTGGAGAGACTATGAATGTGCTTTCATAAATGTTCCAACCTCCCTCCACTTCCAACCATCTTAGCTAATGATGCAAACAGCATCAGAATCAACAAAAGAATTGCAGACTCTTCAGCCTTTTGTTTGGTGGATGTGCTTATCAGAGTCTAGGAATTGATTACAAGGTGATGCAAGGTTGGTAAAGTTGTCAAAGTTGACAGCAAGAAGCATCATATACACTTTCATGTGGTTAAAGGTTAACCTGTGTGTACAGTTTCTGTAGTTGGGCCCTTCTTTGATCCTTCCAGTTTCTTTTTTAGTGCATTGAAAAATAAACTGCACTGATTACCTTGAAATTGGAGATGAATTTCTTACTATAATCACCGTGCTGCATAGTAGTCCTTTTTGCTAAGGGTGTATGTTTCTTAAAAATGCATATATTTTGAGTCACTTTAAATGCTTCCAAGTTTTTGCACTTGAAGGTGTAATAGTTATACCATTCATACTTCAGGATGCTTCTTCCAAGATTATATCTATCTACCATTTTGTCAAACTAAAATCAGTTACTTTTTAAAACATCCACTTCAAGACAGAAGACTTATTTGAAACTGTGCCTAATGAAGTGTGCATTTGTGCCAGTGCTAAAGGGAAAAAAAAGTTAACCAGTAATTCTTCATAGATGAATTTAGTGGTCAAACCAGCTCATAAAATGCAGAATTAACTCTTTACCTCAATGAGTTCTAAAGATGATAGAAACAAGAAATAAATCATCATTTGGATTGAAGACAATATACCATTGGGTTTATAAGTTTATTAAAATAACAATACCCATGAGCACGTAGGCATACTTAAAACCAAATGCATGATTCTGAGTTAACAAATTGAAATAGATTTTGACTACAAATTCCGGACGAGAGAGGGAAGCAGCACTGAACATTTCATTGATGTAGTGGAGAAACAGTTGTGGGTGGGGCTGGAATTGGAATTGGCTGGAGACATTTCCTCAACCAAAGATTCCCCAGCACCATAATTAACAGGGCCCTCTGCCGGGTCTGACGTATCTCCCCTCACTTCAGCCGTCACCCCCTCTCTTCCCTCCCAGAACAGTGATAGGGACCCCCTCACCTCCCATCCCACCAGCATCCACATCCACATCCATAGGATCATTAGCTGCTATTTCTGCCACCTCTGGCAGGATGCCACCAGTAGGCAAATATTCCCTTGTCAGCCTTCCACAGTGACTGTTTACTCCAGGACACCCTGACTAACTCCTCCTTCACTTCCAACACACTCCCCACAGCAAAGGCAGGTCCCCCTGCAATCGCAGAAGGTGTAATACCTGTCCATTTACTTCCTCCCTCCTCACCATCCAAGGCCCCGAACATACCTTCCAAGTGAAGCAGCACTTCACCTGCACTTCACTCGATCTATTCTCTTGTATTGGCTGCTCGCAATGTGGTCTCCTGTACATTGGGGAAATGAAGCACATAATAGGTGACTGCTTCACAAAACACTTACATTCTTTCCTGAAAAAAGACCCTAAGCTTCCTTTTGTCAGCCACTTCAACACACCACCATATTCCCTGGCTAACATCTCTGCTACAGTGCTCCAGTGAAGTTCAGCGCAAGCTGGAAGAACAACACCTCATTTCCGGCTTGGAAACTCAGCAGCCTTCCATACTTAATATCAAGTCAACAATTTTAGGGTTTGAAGCACCTTCCCTCATGTCCTTATTCCAACCCCCAATTACCAGGCCTTGTTATCACATGGGCTGCTACCATACACCACCTACTACTAATCATCAGCTACTAATAGTCCCCATTAGCAGCTGTCCTTTCCCAGGACTGACCGTTATCCACTCCTTTTGTCTATCCATCTGTTTTTCTGTCTCTTTGGGCTTTATCTCCACCAATTGTTCAGTCTCCCACCCCCTCCCACCCCATCCTCCACATAAATACCAACCTTTTCCTAGCTATCATCAGTTCTGACGAAGGGTCACTGGACCCAGAACGTTAACTCTGATTTCTCTCCACAAATGTGCCAGACCTGCTGAGTTTTTACAACAATTTCTGTGTTTGTTTCTGATTTCCACACCCACAGTTCTTTTGGTTTTTATTTTCACCCTACTGTTGTATGTTTTAGAATCTTTCAATCTACTAAAACATGTTACAACCAAATGAGGAGGGGAATTGGCTTCCTCCTTTAATGTCTTCTCAGTTGGTCGTTATAAATATTTGTATTATGTTTTTGCATGTTGCTATCATACTTCAGTTAAAACATAGTTTGCTAGGAAATGAAGGAGCCAATTACCAACGTTTTCTGCAGTGAAAGAATAATTTTATTATCTTGTAACCTCAAGAAAATATTATAAAAATGTGACATCAGACATAGATGTTATGTTTATAAGGGAGTCTGATACCAACAGAAAAAAATAAAAGGTTATGTCATTAAAAATTCCTTAGTCCTCTATGTTAGATATTTATCCTGAAACCACAGGTGTTTAAGATTGATGTGTATTTTGAGTAGTAATCCTTTTGAGGTCTTTGTGAATGCTTTCCAGATTTTCTTTTTGATGAGATCCTGGTGATAAGAGCAACAGGCATGAAGAGGGAGAGGTCCAGCACATGTTGTCACAAATTTATTTCTTCTCTCTGCTCTGCTACTCTAAAGCAGCTTGTAAGATATAATTCGGTGCATATTTCAGAGCCTAGATCCATTGTCTGTCCAAGCTGGCTAACTCTCAGGCGAGCATTTCATCTTCCAATTGGTGAAATTATCAAACATGTGTATTAAACAGGAGATTCACATTTCTTGACGCTGACTCAGTTGCCTAGATTTGATGATTTTATTAAAAATAATAATTTTTGCGCAGACAGTTTAGTTTCTTTAACATGGGTCTTACAAAGCTTGCCTCAATCTGTAGGCAGGTGACCACTGCAGACATTTTAAGTCCATGTTTTTGTCCTTGAAAAAATTGTTTTAGTCCATGAGGCTCCCAGGTATAAAAATCAGATGATGGAAGTTGAAATTTAATAGTCCATATTTGTCATTATTGTAGCAGATTATATCAACTTTTATGAACTGAATAAACATGTGGCTCCTATTCAGCTTGCTGTTGCTGAAAAAAAAATTAGAACTGATCTAAACTAGAAGTTGGACAGAGAGTATCCCTACTGATGTATTCCCAACGTTCTACTGGCATTTTCCAGTGCAAGTGGCATTTGTTAATTTCATCAATTACATTTTTTTGTTTTATTCTCTTTCTGGGATGTTGCCACTGCTGGAAAGTTCAATAATCGTTGTCCATCCCTAATTGTCCTTGAGTGAGCCAAGGGCAGTTAAGAATTTACTATCTTGCAGCTGTGACTATTGTGTCATCCAAGTGTTCTCGTTGAAGAAGTGCAATATTCAGTTAACATCTTTAAATTGGTCTCTCAGTGCAATTGGAATCTTTATTTAATATTTACTGTTGATACGTGCATAAGTGAGGAATTGAGAAATCAGCTAGAAAAGAGGAGATGCTGGCTTCACATGTTGATTCCCTCGTTCAGCATTTTAAGGACCTGAAGGAATGAAAGTACGCTTTATATCTTTTAAGTAAGCCTTCAGCTTCTACACTTCACCGAGCACAGTCCCACCCCTCCTCAACCCCACCGGGGCCCAATGGCCTATTGTTGTTTTTAGTCTTGATGACCTGTCTTGCCTTCCAAGCTCAATGCTTCCCAGAAGGAAAAAAACAGTAAAATCGTGAATGACGTGTACTGATCCAGCTCATCTTGTATACTTCAAGTTGGAACTCCAGTTGCCCAGTATGTTCATTTTCAAATATAACTGGTTTTTCTTCTGGGTTCTGCCATAAATAGAGACAGACACCGGAAGATGATCTTACAATGATGTTCTTAAACAAAACCTTTGCTCACTTGGCTTCCAATGACAGCTGATTCCTGAATCAGAGTATAGTTTGACCAGGATGCTTGGGGGAAACTGGTTAGAATGATCCCCGAGAAGGAGCCAATCTTCCAATTTCACAGTTATGGCCTCTATCCCCAAGAAAGGCATCCTCTTCATGAGATAATGAATTATTGTTAAAAGGTTCTTCTCTGGGCCCGGACTGGATTAATGTCTGCCCACAAGTGACAAAATTAATTTGATTTGACATGAGCAGTTTGTCATGTTTGTAATAGCTGGTTTGCTTTGAAATCGATTGTGCTCTGTGCCAGATTTTAGACAAGTTCTTAAACAAAGAGCTTCTTAGCTTCAGTATTTCTTGTAAGGCAAATTCGGTGTATTCTGAGGAGATGATTGTGTTAAGCTTCTTGGTGATTTCTGCTAAATGAAAACACAGATTTTACATTATTGGAAAGCCTTTATTTCAGGAGTGCCTCAACACTTGGGTGCAAGCTCCTGATTGAAAATCAGTGTATATCAAATCAGGTACATTGTACTACAGTGGCTATTAGCACTTGCTACAATAAAAAAAAATCAATAGCAATAGCAAATTATTATAAATAGTTCATCAAAATTATCACTAACTTTAATGTACGGTTGGGGTAGTAATCAAAGTAATACCTATTTAACGAACAGCATTCTGGATATCTGTAAAGGAAAAAGTTGTACTACTTACTTATCTTAGATCTGTAGATATTGTGACTATAACTATAATTATCTTGTAACTGTCTGTATAGTTAGTTGAATTTCTGACTTGTATTTGTTTTAAACTTCTATTAGAAATGGAAATCTGAGTTTTATCAGAATATACTCATCCACAAGTTTATCTTCTCGATAGTTTAGTTCAAAACCAGGTACATATTGCTTTCTTCTTCAACCTTCTTTACTATGAAATCTTGATGTTTGGTTTGGTATGTTTTCACCATTTTTGAATCAATGTATAAAAGCCCTGTAGTTTCAATAGTAATGTATCTTTATTTTGCCAAAATAACAAACCAAACGAGGGAGTGTCTGGCTTACGAATGGAGAAGACAACCACAATTAGAAACATTGCTATAGCTGTGTAACTTTACAACATAGTGAACGTATAAGGTCAAACTGTCTTTTTAGTTTCTGGCTTTGCTGTGTTTGCATGAACTTCTCTGTGAATCCGGCATTAATGGGACCACAGTTGTAGGATATACGAAGATATGTATAATAAAGTACAGGTAGGTGAAGTAATCTGAATGTTTGACAAGCTAAGTAAGATAAAAATGCTATACAATAATAGCAAGCATAAATAATCCATCAGTAATGGATAAAATTATATAATGGGTATTTAATGAGTTTTCATTCTGTATTTGGGAATAAAGTGTTAATTTGTCAATATCTATTTCATAACTAGTTGGGAGGTTCGAACTATGTTTTGTTTTAAACAAGTATTTCAAACAAAACAAAACAGTAAACTAAAAATATGGATTTCTAGACATTTGTCTTTTATAAGCATAAAGTTGCACAAAATAATCTTAAGTTCTTGAGTTCCAGAAAAAACCTGCCCATAAGCATTCAGGTTAAAAAAAATACTTTATGAATGTGAACAAATTCTCGATTTCTTTGTATCTCTTTCTTCATATTTCTTATTGTTTCAAACATTCACCCTATCATGGCACTCTGTTTTAAAACATTAATGGACTTTCAAGATGCAAATCTTGTTTGTAAATGTGTTGAGGCAATGATCGTGTCGAAGAAAACCCATTATAAGACTGTTAGCCGTAACACTGTCCCTGCTGAGTATGAGTTACGAATATTTGTCTGGAAATTAGATGCTTAAGAATTTCCAGAATTACTACTGAATGTTATGCATATCTTGTTTGAAGAGGATTTAAAGAGTTGTGGGAATGAGGCTGATGTGTTGAATATAATTTATTGTTATCTAATTGGATGGAGTCTGAAGTGTTCTGACTTGATAGAGGTGTACAAAATGATCAGAGGTATAGTTAGAGTAGACAGCCAGAGACTTTTTCCTAGGGTGGAGATAGCTTTTACGAGGGGACATAGTTTTAAAGTGAAAGGAGGTAGATATCGGGGAGACGTCAGAGGTAGTAGGGGCGTGGAATGCATTGCCTGAGAGGGTAGTGGAGTCGGCCTCATTAGGGGCATTTAAGCGGCTATTAGATAGGCATATGGATGATAGTATAAGGTAGCAGTGGAGGTTAGATAGACCTTAGGTTTCGGGTAAAAGTTCGGCACAACATCGTGGGCCGAAGGGCCTGTACTGTGCTGTACTGTTCTATGTTCTATGTTCTATGTTACATGAAAACTCAATCTCCTTTTCTCATCCTTTTGGCAAGCTCTATTTTAACAATACGTGTGGAAAAAATATTAAACTATAAATATTAGTCAGATTTTTGTTTTAAAATCACATATCCAGTCCACTTTAATTAGTTACGCCAGTAACATTATTGATTTTGCTCCCCTGTAGCACATCTAGTTTACTGAGAAATGCAGATTTGGATTGGCCTATGAGCAAATTATGAGCCCATTGACTATCTGGAAATGTGCTGCTGACCATGTAAAGTACATATCCCCTGTAGTGACATTACTAGAAAAGCTTGAGAAGGAAGAAAACCCAAAGTGACAAGTTTCTATGAAATCAAATCTGAACTTCCATTTTGAACTTCTAATAGCTGTTTGATCTTGTGTAAATAATATTCAATATATTGTAATATTATGCTTCCTACATTTTCCTTATGCCATTAGTTTCCTCAGAACTGTTTGCATGACCCGAGTTTCCTCTGCAATTCTGGTGAAGTCAGAGTGATGGAGCATCTCCAAGCACATTCACACTGATGCACTTTTACTGAAAAAGTATTACCATTAGCAATAGTGACCAATTCATTTCAGGAATTAATCTTTATTGCCTTTTAAATGTACTTGGTGAATTTGACCACTTTTTTTTTAAACCTTAATCTCTCTGCAACTTGACATAGTTGATCAATAATTCCTCTATCACCCCTCCTTGGGATCCACTGCTAACTCCAGTGTATCTCTGCCAACAGCTGTTCTTTCTGTGATTGTGAACTCAAGACCCCCATTCATGGCATTTTCTTTTTCACAGTGCCATGTTACCTTTCAGAACTCTCCAGCTGATCCTTTGATCTCACAGGCAAATCCATTCTGAAAGACTGCTTACTGAACATCAGAATTCCCTGTAATTGAATCCTTAAATCATTAAATATATCTCATCCGAAACTACAGGTCTTTGCTGTGCTTCTCTTTGGAACTGCTTATTTGAACTGAACAAGATAATTAACAACCTTGTTTGATCCAAAGTGAGTTTTGAACCACGTATTTTACGAATCAAGAAGATTGCCTACTTCTGTCTTTGCAACATTGCCTGACTCTGTTTCATCCTACTTCCAACAATGCCAGAGTCCTTTGTGATCTCCATACTTGACTTCTGCAAAACTCACCTGTCTGGCCTCATTGTGACCTCCAATTAATCGAACACTAAATTACCTGCATACTGTCTACCTCATATCCCTACTTTCATAATCTCCATCATTGCCAAACTTCTTTCTTTATTTATGCATATTAGTCAATACATTTCTTCCCTTCACAAGCCATTCATAATCTGGTTGGACACCACCAAGAAATTCTTCAGAATTAAATTCAGTCCCACGTCATTTGATCCTCCAATTTTGCTTTGCTATGCGTTTCTCTTTCTACTTCCTCAGTGGCAGAATCTTTATCAATTTCAGGCCTACTCTCTAAACCCCATCAATTTGTCATCTCATAAAACCTTTTGATTGTACTGTGTCACTTTTTCTTAAACTTACCCATGGTTGCACAGCATCAGTTTTTCTTCTAAGAATAACCTTGGATTTTATTTTGTTTCAACAGTTCAATGTGAAGTTATAGATTTTAAGTACATAGAGATCATGGGCTTAAGTGGAGGAAGATAATTCTTATTTATTATAGATGTTGAAAGCCTAAACTGAACTAAAATTTTAATTTGAGTTATTGCACACATTTACTAGTGTTCAAAAGTATTGTTCACTTTTGGAAATTTTTAGATGTTTTAATTTTTAAACTTTATTGTTTATGGGATGTGGGTGTCGCTGGCTTGGCCAGTATTTATTGTCTATCCCTACTTGTCCTTGAGAAGTAATGGTGAGCTGCCGCCTTAAACCGCAGTCCATATGATGCGAGTATACCCAGAGTGCTGTTAGGAAGGGAGTTCCAGGATTTTGACTAAGTGACAATGAAGGAACGGTGATCTAGTTCCAACACATGGTAGAGTGTAGCTCGAAGGCGAACTTGCAGTTGATATTATTCTCATGCATCTGCTGCCCTCGGCCTTCCCGGTGATATTGTCAAGAATTTGGAAAGTGCTGTCATATGAATCAAGGAGCAGGAATAGGCCAGCCAGCTTGTCAAGCCTTCTCTGCCATCTCGTGAGATCAAGACTGACCTGGTTATAACCAGAAGTCCATACTCCCACCCATCCTTGATAAGCTTTTACCTGCCTGTTTATCAATAATATTCAAGGATTCTGCCTCGACAGTCTTTTCAGAAGGAGAGTTTCTGAGGTCCTCAACCCCATGAGAGAAAATGTTTTACTTATCACTGTTTTAGGTGGGTCACTCCAAGTTCTAGATTCTCCCACAAGAGGAAGCATCCTCCAAATCCACCCAGTAAAGACCTTTGCGTTTCATTCAGGCCAGTTTTTACTCGTCTAAACTCCATCAGATACAAGCCTAGCTTATCCAATTTTTCTTCATAACATAATCTGCCCATGCCGGCTATGAATATAGTAAGCTTTCTTTGAACTTCTTCCAACACTTTACAGCATTCCTTAAAAGAGGTGACCAATGCGCAGTATTCCTGATGTGGTCTCAACAGTGCCCTGCATTACTGAAGACTAATGCCTCCACTTTTGTTTTCAATTCCCCTTGTGATGAATGATAGCATTCTATTCACTTTTCTAACTACTTGCTGAACTTGTATAGTAAAAACTGTGATCCATGTATGAGGACACCCAGCTCCTTCTGCATCTCAGATCTCTCACCATATAATAATTTGCTTTTTTATTCTTTGTGCTAAAGTGGATGATTTCACTTCTTTCCCCAAAGCTTTGGTGAGTTTCTGTAGTCCTTTTGTGAATGATGATTCACTGACGCCACTGTACATCCGTGATGAAGAGAGAAAAATTTTAAAAGTGGTGGATGGAGTGGCAATCAATCATTGTCACAAATTTATGTGCTATTTATGCTGGGGAAGTAGATGTGATGAGCATGTTGCTGCTTCTAATTTTCCATAAAATATTGTTCTCACATTTTACTTTTCTAATTTAGTAAAGTTCTAGTTCCTTAAAATGCACGTTTCTTAATAGACCCAGGATTTTTGTACCAGGAACAGGAATAAGCCAATCAAATTCTTGAGCTTGTTTCTTGAGTGCATTGTGGGTAATCCAAGATGGAGGATGGGAAAAAATTGTGGCTGTAAGAGCTGCTGCTTTTTTGAGATAACAAGGTGGACAGCTGGATGAACACAGCAGGCCAAGCAGCATCAGAGGAGCAGGAAAGATGACGTTTCAGGTCTGGATCCTTCTGCAGAAATGGGGGAAGGGAAGGGGATTCTGAAATAAATAGAGAGAGAGAGGGGGAGGCGGATAAAGGAGCAGATAGGTGGAGAGGAGACAGACAGGTCAAAGAGGCTGGGATGAAGTCGGTAAAGGTGAGTGTAGGTGGGGTAGGTCAGTACAGGGAAGACGGACAGGTTAAGGGGGCGGGATGAGGCTGGTAGGTAGGAAGTGGGGGTGGGGCTAGAGGTGGGAGGAGTGGATTAGTGGGAGGAAGGACAGACAGGTTAGGGAAGCGGGGACGAGCTGGGCTGGTTTTGGGATGCGGTCGGGGGAGGGGAGATTTTGAAGCTTGTGAAGTCCACATTGATGCCATTGGGCTGCAGGATTCCCAAGCGAAATATGAGGTGCTGTTCCTGCAACCTTCGGGTGGCATCGTTGGGCACTGCAGGAGGCTGAGGATGGACATGTCATCCAAGGAGTGGGAAGGGGAGTTGAAGTGGTTCGCGACTGGGAGGTGCAGTCGTTTGTCGCGAACCGAACATAGATATTCCACAAAGCGGTCTCCAAGCCTCTGCTTGGTTTCGCCGATGTAGAGGAGGCCACATCGGGAACAGCGGATACAGTATACCACATTGGCAGTTGTGCAGGTGAACATCTGTTTGATGTGGAAGGTTTTCTTGGGGCCTGGGATGGGGGTGAGGGGGGAGGTGTAGCACTTCCTGTGGTTGCAGGGTAAAGTGCCTGGGGTGGTGGGGCTGGTGGGGAGTGTGGAGCGGACAAGGGAGTCATGGAGAGAGTGGTCCCTCCGGAAGGCAGATAAGGGTGGGGAGGGAAAAATGTCTTTGGTAGTGGGGTGAGATTGCAGATGGCAGAAGTGCTGGAGGATGATGCGTTGGATCCGGAGATTGGTGGGGTGGTACGTGAGGGCGAGGGGGATTCTGTTTTGGTTGTTATTACGGGGAGGGGGGTGTGAGGGATGAGTTGCGGGAAATGCGAGAGATACAGTCGAGGGCGTTTTCGACCACTGTGGAGGGGAAGTTGCGGTCCTTGAAAAACGAGGACATGTGGAATGCCTCATCTCGGGAGCAGATGCGGCAGAGGCGAAGGAATTGGGAATAGGGGATGGCATTTTTGCAGGAAGGTGAGTGAGGGGAGGTGTATTCTAGGTAGCTGTGGGAGTCGGTAGGCTTGAAATGGATATCGCTTTCCAGGTGGTTGCCAGAGATGGAAACAGAGAGGTCCAGGAAGGAGAGAGAGGTATCGGAGATGGTCCAGGTGAACTTAAGGTTGGGGTGGAAGGTGTTAGTGAAGTTGATGAACTGTTCGAGCTCCTTGTGGGAGCAGTTCATCCACTTCACTGACACCTTCCATTTACCTCTCGCATTTGCCACAACTCATCCCTCACACCTCCTCCCCGCAATAACAACCAAAACAGAATCCCCCTCCTCCTCACAGACCACCCCACCAACCTCCGGATCCAACGCATCATCCTCATGCACTTCTGCCATCTGCAATCTGCCCCCGCTACCAAAGCCATTTTTTCTTCCTCACCCTTATCTGCGTTCCAGAGGGACCACTCTCTCTGTGATTCCCTTGTCCACTCCACACTCCCCACCAGCCCCACCACCCCCGGCACTTTTCCCTGCAACCGCAGGAAGTGCTACACCTGCCCCTACACCTCACCCCTCACCCCCATCCCAGGCCCCAAGAAAACCTTCCACATCAAACAGATGTTCACCTGCACATCTGCTAATGTGGTATACTGTATCCACTGTTCCCGTTGTGGCCTCCTCTATTTCGGGGAAACCAAGCGGAGGCTTGGAGACCGCTTTGTGGAACACCTACGCTCAGTTCGCAACAAACGACTGCACCTCCCAGTCGCGAACCATTTCAACTCCCCTTCCCATTCCTTAGACGACATGTCCATCCTGGGCCTCCTCCAGTGCCACAACGATGCCACCCGAAAGCTGCAGGAACAGCACCTCATATTTCGCTTGAGAACACTGCAGCCCAATGGCATCAAAGTGGACTTCACAAGCTTCAAAATCTCCCCTCCCCCGACCGCATCCCAAAACCAGCCCAGGTTGTCCCCGCCTCCCTAATCTGTCCGTCCATCCTCCCACCTATCTGCTCCTCCCACCTCAAGCCCCACCCTCACTTCCTACCTACCAGCCTCATCCTGCCCCCTTGACCTATCGGTCTTCCCTCGACTGACCTACCCCTATCTACACTCACCTTTACTGGCTTCATCCCCGCCACTTTGACCTGTCTGTCTCCTCTCCACCTATCTGCTCCTTTATCCATCTTCCATCCGCCTCCCCCTCTCTCTCTCTTTATTTCAGAATCCCCTTCCCCTCCCCCACTTCTGAAGAAGGGTCCAGACCCGAAACGTCAGCTTTCCTGCTCCTCTGATGCTGCTTGGCCTGCTGTGTTCATCCAGATCTACACCTTGTTATCTCAGATTCTCCAGCATCAGCAGTTCCCACTATCTCTGCTTCTTTTTTGAGATATTTTCAGTGTTGGAGTTGATTTCCTCAAATTCTAGGAGCAATAATGAGTATTATAAGCTGTTGCATTGTTTTGTAACTTTTTGGAAAAAAATGATCAAAACAGCAGCACTTTAAAAAGGAGGAAGAGAGACAAAGGCAGTGACCACATGGGCAGTGATTCAAATGGAGAAAGAAACCTACACTGCCCTCTGACCCAGCAGTGAGCTGCACAGCTGTTGGCTTTACTGTCTGGTTTCAAGTCAACATTTTCATGCAGAGGGTGGTGCACGTATGGAATGAGCTGCCGGAAGAAGTGGCGGAGACTGGTACAATAAGAACATTTAAAAGGCATCTGGTTGGGTATATGAATAGGAAGGGTTTAGAGGGATATGGGCCAAATGTGAGTAACTGGGACTAGATTTATTTCGGAGGTCTGTTCGGCATGGCCGAGTTGGACCGAAGGATCTCCTGACTTTATGACTCTAATTAAATCATTGCTGATGTGTAACCTAACTCCACCTACCAGTCTTAATTGCATAATTCTTCATTGCCTTGCCTAACAAAAGTCCACAAATCTGTTCTGAAATGTTTTGTTGTTCTAGCCTCAAAACTTTCTATGGGAGGAAAAAAAAAGTCCAGAATTCAAGTAGATTTTGGATGAAGAAGTGTTTCCTAACATTTCTGAAATGCCTGTTTGTAAAGTTTATGCCCCTTTACTCTATACTCACCCACCAGATTGGATAGTTTCTTTCGATCAGCTGTTTTTCTCTATTAGTCGTATCAAATTGTTTATTCATCTTAAACCTCAATTATGTCATCCCTTAATCTTTTACATACAAGGAAATCCAAGTCTGGTCAATCCAACATGCTCCTGTAATTTAACACTTTTAGTTCCAGTTTCTTTAAGTGAATCTACACCATCATAGGCCATCATATCCTTCCTAAGCTGCTATGCTGAGGTCTGATTGGAGCACTCTAGATGTGGTTAAATCAAGTGCCACACAACAGGAACCATAATGTCCAATCCTTTTCATTCCAGCTACTTGAGATGAATACTAAAATTTCCTTTGTGCTCATGTTACTAAATTTTAGGCAATTCTGTACTTATCCCCTAAATTATTCTCTTTATCCATGGTTTTTAGCTTTAGCCCATTTAGAAAGCACTCCGACCTATTTTTCTGGGTTCCAAGTCATTGACCCGTCAATTCCTCATAACAAACACCATGTGCCACAATTTTGTCCAATATTTTAGCCTATTAAAATTCATTCACACCTTTGTATTCTTAGTTGTTTTCTGTTTCCGTCATCCACAATCCTATTAACATGGAACTCTAAATTTCTTAGCCTTAAGTAATCCATGGATATGATGAAAAACTGTGATCACAGTGCAGTTCCAAGGGGTGTATACTAGTCACTTCCTGCAAATTGGAATACATACTGATTATCCCTGCTCTGTTTCCTACATCCTAACCAATTCCCTTGATGGCCTCTACGATTTGGATGAGAATATAGAAGGCATGGTTAGTAAGTTTGTGGATGACACCAAAATTGGTGGCATAGTGGACAGTGAAGGTTATCTAAGATTATAAAGAGATCTTGATCAATTGGGTCAATGGACTGAGGAGTGGCAGATGGAGTTTACTTTGGATAAAAAGTCTGACAAAAGAGCAGTGATCCGAAAGTTTGTGATTTCAAATAAACCTGTTGGACTCTAACCTGGTGTTGTGTGCCTTCTGACGTAGAATTGAGAGATCTAAGGTTCAAGTATATAATTCTTTGATATTTGCATCACAGGTTGACAGGGTGGTTAAGAAGGCATTTAGCTCGCTTGCCTTCCTTGCTCAGACCTTTGCATGTAGGAGTTTGGGTGTCATGTTGAGGTTGTACAGGATGTTGATGAGGTCTCTTCTGGAGTACGGTGTGCAGTTCTGGTCACCCTGTTATAGGAAGGATATTATTAAATTGGAGAAGGTTCAGAGACCATTTACCAGGATGTTGCCGTGACTGAAGGGTTTGAATTTTAAGGAGAGGCTAGATAGGCTGGGACTTTTTTCACTGGAGTGTACGAGGTTGAGGGATCGCCTTATAGAGGTTTATAAAATAATGAAGGACATGGATAAGGTCAATGGCAAATGTCTTTTCCCCATGGTGGGGCTGTTCAAAGCCACGGGGCACATTTTTAGGGTGAGAGGAAAAAGATTTTTAAAGGATATGAGGGCTACTTATTTACAGAGAGTGGTTTGTGTGTGGAATAAACTGCCAGATGAAGTAGTGGATACAGTTACGATATTTAAAAGACATTTTGGTAAGTACATGAATAGGAAGGATTTGAAGTGATATGAGCCAAACGCAGGCAAGTGGGACTAGTTTGGTTTGGGAACGTGGTTGTTACAGACTGATTAGACTGAAGAGTCTGTTTCCATGATTTATATCTCTGACTCTGTAACTTCACATAAATAGCATCTGTGGTCAAACCCTTAACCATAGGGTTAGCAATTTTCTGAAAAAAGGTACTCCACTAGGTTTATTAGACATAGCTTACTCATGACAAATCTGTGCTGGCTCTCTATTAGTTCGTATTTCTCATTCTGCCGGATCCTCCTTTACCTCATGCATATGCTTGTGTCATGAAACCAACTAAAAGTTTGAGAATATATTCCCCAACGTAAGTACAATTTATTTTTCATCAGAATTTCAATAATTGTACTCCTCCTCGTTTTGGTTATTTGTTATCTGGTAAATGTACCAGATTGACTAATTATAATTCGTTTATTTGGGGCTTAAGTTGCTCAAACATTTAACCATGTATATGTTCTAGGAGCTAAGTCAGTCAAATTTTATTTGGTTCTATTAGCATGTTATTAGTATATGCTTATGATATTAGTAATATTGGTTTAAATAGTGCCTTTAGTTTCTCTCCCTGCTCTTTCCAGATGGCCATGCAAATTTATTTTTGGTTTCAAGATCAACATCTCCTGGTTTCCTAACTGCTATACCTCTCCTTCCTGCTCATCCGAATGCAACCTCCCCATAATTGTCTGGGCCAATGAGTGCGATTATTTTGTTTCAGTGAATTATGTCAGTCACTGATAGCTTTGTTTTGTATTCCGTATTAGCATTGTTAAAGATTCTTGATCAAGTTAGGCAGCTTTGCTGAAACCTTTGCCTTCCTACTGTAAAATAATGGCAACTTCTGATTCAAATCAATCCCAGTCTGTCTTTGTTTAATTTGGGCAGAGTTTACTAATACTGAAGAAGCATACAGACACAATGTGTGACTCCTTGATTGATTCAGGCTGCAAGGGGGTTCTATTGTAACTCTATGAAAGTAGACATAGGACAATGAATGTCAACTCACAGAAAAATAAAATGTACAAACCATGTAAAGAAATAAGCAACGCCACTGAACCAGAGAAGATATTTATTAATCAACCCAACCTCCAGACAAGGACCAGAACTGTTTTCTGCAACAATCAAGGCTAAATCCAATGCATTAGGGTAAAAATATTCCAGCTTATGTTCCACTATATCTGTTTACCATGAATCCATCATATAATTTGAGAGATCAGTGCTCACAAAGTAAATCAATTGAAAAGCTAAACAGCTAAATTCAAAGAACTGAATTATAAGTTTGTGATCCAATACAGAACTTGAGTAGCAGCTATTATAGTCATAAACTGCATATTTATGACATGGTTAATCTCATAATATTCATAAATTATTAGCTCATGTAAATTCTACAGTTGAGATCTGATGTTCTGTCCAATGTTTAACTTTTTGTTTGCTTGCCAAATTCTGACTGTTTTTCTTCCTAAATACAAAGTTGCTGGAAAAGCTCAGCAGGTCTGGCAGCACCTGTGAAGGAAAAAACAGAATTAACGTTTTGGGTCCGGTGACCCTTCCTCAGAACCATTCGGGTCATCAGACCCAAAATGTTAACTCTGTTTTTTCCTTCACAGGTGCTGCCAGACCTGTTGAGCTTTTCCAGCAACTATGTTTTTGTTCCTGATTTACAGCATCTGCAGTTCTTTCAGTTTTTATTTAGTCGTCCATGTTTACACATTTAACTTCATTTTCCAAATCAGCTACTAGTCCTGTTTTTGATCCTTCATATTTTGATACAGCACAGAAGGAGGATAGTTGGTCCATCAGGCTTTTGGCACTCATTTGAACGAATGTTACAAAAGTGAGCTTTTGATAAGATGTTCATGATCTGGGCTGTCTCTTTAATTCAAGGTAAAATAGGGAAGTGAAAAAGATTCTCATCATCTGTTATGACTTCTGTCTACAAACCCCTGTGACATGATGATCAAGTGGGTGGGGGACCCAGGTTCATCAACATTTCCGCCACGTTGTCACCATGACACCCACCTATCTTCCTAACAGCACCACTTATCCTTTCAATATTCAAGCAGTTGAGACATAGAGGTGTACACCACGGAAACAGATCCTTTGGTCCAACTAATCCATGCTGACCAGATATCCTAAATAAATGTAGTCCCATATTGTCAGCATTTGGCCCATATCCCTCTAAACCCTTTCTATTGATGTACCCATCCAGATGCATTTTAAATGTTGTAGTAGCATCCACCACTTCCTCTGGCAGCTCATTCCATACATGCACCACCCTCTGCATGAAAAAGTTGCTCCTTAGATCCCTTTTACATCTTTCCCCTCTCACCTTAAACTAATGGCCTCTAGTTTTGGACTCCCCCACTACAGGGATAAACTTTGTCTATTTACCCTATCCATGCCCATCACAAACTACCATCACAATTTTATAAACCTCTAAGGTTACTGCTCTGCCTCTGATACTCCAGGAAAAATAGTGCCAGTCTATTCAAGCTATCCCTATAGCTCAAACCCTCCAACTCTGGTAACATCTTTGTACATCTTTTCTGCACCCTTTCAAGTTTCACAACATCCTTCCTATAGCAGAGAGACCAGAATTGCACACGTTATTCCAGTAGTGGCCTAACCAATGTCCTGTACAGCCACAACATCACCTCCCAACTCTTGTACTCAATACACTGATCAATAAAGGTAAGCATACCAAACACCACCTTCACTACCTTATCTACCTGCAAATCCACTTTCAAGGAACTATGAACCTGCACTCCAGGGTCTCTTTGGAGTATCTTTGGAGAATCAAGGGATCAATTGCTGACTGGTTGCTAATAGTAGAGAGAGCCAAGATGCTGCATTCGTATGAACTGCACAAACCTAGATTACTGCAGCAGCATTCAAGACTGATTTCCCCATTCTGAAAGAACCCTGAGAGATCTTGGAGATCAGCCCTAACTGGAGTACCAAGAAACCAATATAGGTAATGAGGGAACCTTCATTTCCTTAATAATTTGAATAATGAGTTGTAATTTTGCTGTCCAATGGATAAGGAGCAAAAGAGGAAATTACTCCATAGTCGATAGGCATTCTGGCATGCTGTCAGTGTGGTATTTTCACTGGTTCTTGCATAAGCAATTGCCTTTGAGAGTACAATTGAATGAAACAATTATTTTCCCATTGTCCCTCAGTAATATCTCTCGGGTGATTTTTGGGCTACATTTCAGAGCAATAACCTCTTCCATCAGGCAGAAGGTACAGAAGCTTGAACACACAAATCAAGAAGTTCAAGAACAGCTTCTCCCCGGCTGTCATTAGACTGCTGAATGGACTCTCTAACTTCAAATAATGTTGATCTTGTTAACGTTGATCTTGCTTCGTGCACCTCCTATGCAGTGTGACCTGTATGCCTCACCCTGTCTAAGCACCCTATGATCTACCATGATCTGCCTGTATTGCTCACAAACAAAGCTTTTCATTGTGCTTAGGTATGTGACTACAATAAATCAAATCAATTTTTAGAAATTAAGATCAAGGAATATAGGAAGATCCTATTTTCCAGAACTTCATCTGAAATTAATATCATTACATGGTCTAATCAATGTATTGTAAATAGTCAAAAGAATAAACAATTTTGTGGTTGGTTCTTTAATTCTGTACTTGTTAAATAATTCAAATGCTGCTAACTGGGTTTCGATCTCCAGTAGTAATGGTGATATTTCAGGATGTGACTAAGGACGGCAGTATGCGGTTTTCATAATGGTGCAAAGCTTAGCAGCTGTGGAAAAGCAAAGAAATTTAGATCTCTTTACAAACATCATGAAAACTAATGCAAAGGCACAAAAAAGACTAATAAACTATTGGGCTTTTATCTCAAGGAAATTAGAATATAAAAGCGGGGCAATAATTTTTCGTTTGTACAGTGCAGTGACTGTAATGAGATCCCTGATTGGGCTGTTAACATGGTCCAATCAGGGAGCCCTGGCTGACACATATAAACATGAGGTCAGAGGCTTTGTTCACTGAGTTGGCTCTGAGGTAGCTGGATCAGTGTCAAGGACATTCCACATGTAAATAACGTGATGGGATTTTTTTTTTCCTTTATTCATTCGTGGGATGAGGACGTCGCTGGCTCGGCAGCATTTATTGTTTCAGTTGTTTCAGCGGCGTGAGTCCGGGAGGAAGCACGAGGACCGCCTGGGAAGGTGAGCTTTTCGATTATAAAAGTCTTACCTCGCGTGACTGCGGCCTTTCAGTTGTTTCAGCGGCGGGAGTCTGGGAGGAAGCGCGAGGGCAGCCTGGGAAGGCGAGCTTATCGATTATAAAAGTCTTACCTCGCGTGACTCCATTTTTGGACTAAGTGAGGTAATATATTTGGGTGGTTGCTTTACCCGAAACACTACCGAGGTAGTGTCTCCCACCCATCCTCCTCTAACCAAAAAAAAAGGTTCTGAGCGCTGATTTGGTAAGGCTGCTAGTATTTTTTTTAAATTTGTCTGTTTGGGAATTCGGAACAGTGGGAATGGATGTTAGGGCAGTTGTATGCTCCTCCTGTAGAACGTGGGAGGTAAGGGTCACCACTAGTGTCCCCACTGACTTCATCTGCGGGAAGTGCACCCAACTCCAGCTCCTCGGAAACCGTGTTAGGGAATTGGAGCTGGAGCTGGATGAACTTCGGATCATTCGGGAGGCTGAGGGGGTAATTGAGAGGAGTTACGGGGCGGTAGTCACACCTCAGGTACAGGAAAAAAGTAGATGGGTTACAGTCAGGGGATGGAAAGGGAACAGGCAGACAGTGCAGGGATCCCCTGTGGCCATTCCCCTCAAAAACAAGTATACCGTTTTGGATACTGTTGGGGGGGACAACTTACCAGGGGTAAGCCATGGGGTACAGGTCTCTGGCACAGAGTCTGTCCCTGTTGCTCAGAAGGGAAGGGGGGAGAGGAGGAGAGCATTAGTCATTGGGGACTCCATAGTTAGGGGGACAGATAGGAGATTCTGTGGGAACGAGAGAGACTCGCGGTTGGTGTGTTGCCTCCCAGGTGCCAGGGTCCGTGATGTCTTGGATCGTGTTTTCGGAATCCTTAAGGGGGAGGGGGAGTAGCCCCAAGTCGTGGTCCACATAGGCACCAACGACATAGGTAGGAAAAGGGATGGGGACGTAAGGCAGAAATTCAAGGAGCTAGGGTGGAAGCTTAGAGCTAGAACAAACAGAGTTGTTGTCTCTGGTTTGTTACCCGTGCCACGTGCTAGCGAGGCGAGGAATAGGGAGAGAGAGCAGTTGAACACGTGGCTACAGGGATGGTGCAGGAGGGAGGGATTCAGATACCTGGATAATTGGGGCTCATTCTGGGGTAGGTGGGCCCTCTACAAACAGGATGGTCTACACTGAACCAGAGGGGTACCAATGTCCTGGGGGGGAAATTTGCTAATGTTCTTCGGGAGGGTTTAAACTAATTCAACAGGGGGATGGGAACCTGAATTGTAGCTCCAGTGTACAGGAGGTTGAGAGTAGGGAAGTCATGAATAAGGTTTCAAGGTCGCAGGAGTGTACCGGCAGGCAGGAAGGTGGTTTGAAGTGTGTCTACTTCAATGCCAGGAGCATCCGGAATAAGGTGGGTGAAATTGCAGCGTGGGTTGGTACCTGGGACTTCGATGTTGTGGCCATTTCGGAGACATGGATAGAGCAGGGACAGGAATGGGGTTGCAGGTTCTGGGGTTTAGATGTTTCAGTAAGATCAGGGAAGGTGGTAAAAGAGGGGGAGGTGTGGCATTGTTAGTCAAGGACAGTATTACGGTGGCAGAAAGGACATTTGATGACAACTCGTCTACTGAGGTAGTATGGGCTGAGGTTAGAAACGGGAAAGGAGAGGTCACCCTGTTGGGAGTTTTCTATAGGCCTCCGAAAAGGTCCAGAGATGTAGAGGAGAAGATTGCAAAGATGATTCTGGATAGGAGCGAAAGTAACAGGGTAGTTGTTATGGGGGACTTTAACTTTCCAAATATTGACTGGAAACGCTATAGTTCGAGTACTTCAGATGGGTCAGTTTTTGTCCAATGTGTGCAGGAGGGTTTCCTGACACAGTATGTAGATAGACCAACAAGAGGCGAGGTCACATTGGATTTGGTACTGGGTAATGAACAAGGCCAGGTGTTAGATTTGGAGGTAGGTGAGCACTTTGGTGATAGTGACCACAATTCGGTTACGTTTACTTTAGCAACGGAAAGGGATAGGTATATATTGCAGGGCAAGAATTATAGCTGGGGGAAAGGCAATTATGAGGCGATGAGGCAAGATTTAGGATGCATAGGATGGAGAAGGAAACTGCAGGGGCTGGGCACAATTGAAATGTGGAGCTTGTTCAAGGAACAGCTACTGCGTGTCCTTGAGAAGTATGTACCTGTCAGGCGGGTAGGAAGTGGTCGAGCAAGGGAACCGTGGTTTACTAAAGAAGTTGAATCTCTTGTCAAGAGGAAGAAGGAGGCTTATGTAGAGATGAGGCGTGAAGGCTCAGTTAGGGCGCTTGAGAGTTACAAGTTAGCCAGGAAGGACCTAAAGAGAGAGCTAAGAAGAGCCAGGAGGGGACATGAGAAGTCTTTAGCAGGTAGGATCAAGGAAAACCCTAAAGCTTTCTACAGGTATGTCAGGAATAAAAGAATGACTAGAGTCAGATTAGGGCCGGTCAAGGACAGTAGTGGGAAGTTGTGCGTGGAGTCCGAAGAAATAGGAGAGGTGCTAAATGAATATTTTTCGTCAGTATTCACACAGGAAAAAGACAATGTAGTCGAGGAGAATACTGAGATACAGTCTATTAGACTAGACGGGATTGAGGTTCATAAGGAGGAGGTGTTAGCAATTCTGGAAGGTTTGAAAATAGATAAGTCCCCTGGGCCGGATGGGATTTATCCTAGGATTCTCTGGGAAGCTGGAGAGGAGGTTGCAGAGCCTTTGGCTTTGATCTTTATGTCGTCATTGTCTTCAGGAATAGTGCCAGAAGACTGGAGACTAGCAAATGTTGTCCCCTTGTTCAAGAAGGGGAGTAGAGACAACCCTGGTAATTATAGACCAGTGAGCCTTACTTCGGTTGTGGGTAAAGTGTTGGAAAGGATTATAAGAGATAGTATTTATAATCATCTAGAAAGGAATAATTTGATTAGGGATAGTCAACACGGTTTTGTGAAGGGTAGGTCGTGCCTCACAAACCTTATTGAGTTCTTCGAGAAGGTGACCAAACAGGTGGATGAAGGTAAAGCGGTTGATGTGGTGTATTTGAATTTCAGTAAAGTGTTTGATAAGGTTCCCCATGGTAGGCTATTGCAGAAAATACGGAGGCATGGGATTGAGAGTGATTTAGCTGTTTGGATCAGAAATTGGCTAGCTGTAAGAAGACAGAGGGTGGTGGTTGATGGGAAATGTTCATCCTGGAGTTCAGTAACTAGTGGTGTACCTCAAGGATCTGTTTTGGATCCACTGCTGTTTGTCATTTTTATAAATGACCTGGATGAGGGCGTAGAAGGATGGGTTAGTAAATTTGCGGATGACACCAAAGTCGGTGGAGTTGTGGATAGTGCGGAAGGATGTTGCAGGTTACAGAGGGACATAGATAAGCTGCAGAGCTGGGCTGAGAGGTGGCAAATGGAGTTTAATGCGGAAAAGTGTGAGCTGATTCACTTTGGAAGGAGTAACAGGAATACAGAGTACTGGGCTAATGGTAAGATTCTTGGTAGTGTGGATGAGCAGAAAGATCTCGGTGTCCATGTGCATAGATCACTGAAAGTTGCCACCCAGGTTGATAGCGTTGTTAAGAAGGCGTACGGTATGTTAGGTTTTATTGGTAGAGGGATTGAGTTTCGGAGCCATGAGGCCATGTTGCAGCTGTACAAAACTCTGGTGCGGCCGCACTTGGAGTATTGCGTACAGTTCTGGTCACCGCATTATAGGAAGGATGTGGAAGCATTGGAAAGGGTGCAGAGGAGATTTACCAGGATGTTGCCTGGTATGGAGGGAAGGTCTTATGAGGAAAGGCTGAGGGACTTGAGGCTGTTTTCGTTAGAGAGAAGAAGGTTAAGAGGTGACTTGATAGAGACATACAAGATGATCAGAGGATTAGATAGGGTGGACAGTGGGAGCCTTTTTCCTTGAATGGTGATGGCTAGCATGAGGGGACATAGCTTTAAATTGAGGGATGATAGATATAGGACAGATGTCAGAGGTAGGTTCTTTACTCGGAGAGTAGTAAGGGCGTGGAATGCCCTGCCTGCAAAAATAGTAGACTCGCCCACTTTAAGGGCATTTAAATGGTCATTGGATAAACATATGGATGATAATGGAATAGTTTAGGTTAGATGGGCTTCAGATTGGTTTCACAGGTCGGCGCAACATCGAGGGCCGAAGGGCCTGTACTGCGCTGTAATGTTCTATTTTCTATGTTCTATTGCCCATCCCTAATTGCTCAGTGGGCAGTTAAGAATCAACCACATTGCTGTGGGCCTGGAGTCACATGGCCAGATAGCAGTTTCCTTCTCTAAAGGGCATTAGTGAACCATTTGCCAACAATCGACAATGGATTCACAATCATCATTAGACACTTAATTCCAGATATTTTTATTGAATTCAAATTCCACCATCTGCCACGACCGGATTCGAACCCAGTCCGCCAATGTTATCTGGGCCTCTGGATTAATGGTCCAGCAATAATACCACTAGGCCATCACCTTCCCATGGTATCAGCCATGGTGAAGTTATTTCAAGTGAGTCTTGAGCAGACTTCATTAATCCATCTTTGCCCTGTCTGGAATAGCACAGATTGCTTTGGGCAGCAGTCCCAGGAGAGATATATTGACATTGGAAGATTCAGCATAGATTCATCACAATGTTAAGGACTAAAATGGCTTAACTGAGAATAATTTGAATTATGTTGGCTTGAAATCCTACTATATTTACAAGATTGAGGATTGTTGTAATTGAAATATTTAAAATAATAAGGGACACTGTAGGGTAGATACAGGTAAACTATTTCCTCTACTGGGATAATTCACAATCAGAGGGTATAATCTTATAATTAGAATGAAGCCATTTAAGAATGACATAAAAAGTAGTAGAAATTTGGAACAGTCCCAAAATGCTGAGGATACTAGATCAATTGAAATTTTTAATAATGTGATAATGTTGCTATAGTCCACAAAACCATAGAGCTGCTGTCTCATGAGAGAGACCAATTCTTTATTGGTAGCGGTTTAACCGCAGGGTCACCATGCCTTAGGTGAGGGGTGAGTGTGAGAGGTAGGATCTTCGTGGTAACCTCAGCTCGTGTGAAAATTGAACCCATGCTGTTGGTGTCATTCTGCATCAAAAATTAACCATCAGGCAACTGAACAAACTGACCCCCAGTTGAAAGCTTTAAGACTCAAATTGTTACTATTTCGTTAGGTAAGGGTATCGTGAGGCAGAAAGCAAAGGTGGATAAATGGAGTTGTGATACAGAACCAGCATTTTTTTCCAAGTGATGAACATTTCCATTTATTTACATTTTTTTATGAAGAAGCAATATGGTTTGATTCAAATTTGCACCTTGCAATGCAA